>NC_134574.1:131738743-131906243 GCF_050947875.1 Dermacentor variabilis
CCGGTGTCAGTTTTAGTTGGTCTTAAGTCCCGTGTCGCAGAAAATCCGCCGTCAACGTCCCGCATTGGCGTCCAGCGTCTAACATAGCACGCCGCATCGACAAAAGGAGGAAAGAGAAAAGAAGAAGGCAGGGAGGTTAACCACAATAACGTCCGGTTGGCTACCCTACACCGGGGGAATGGGAAAGGGGAAAGCAAAGATCACAGGGAGAGAGAGGAGGGAAGGAAAGAATGAAATTGTGGCAAGTTCGCTGACGCGTGCGGTTTTACAGAAATTGCCTTAATAGTCACAGGTGGTCGCACAAACCCGTCGTCCTTAAGAAACACAAAAGGATTTTCGAACCACCCATACCCAGGCCCTCCATGTGACGCAAGGGAGTTACTGAAGTAATTGTATTCCTCAAGCTAAAATGGGTAGAAAAAACGTAAAGTACAATTTACACAGAACATACAAACATGGTAGCCTCTGATTGTAATTTGAATATACGAGAAAACCTAATTCTGCGACGCGAAAATTCAAACAAACCCTTTTTCCAACGTTTTTGCCATTCATAGACCGGCTACGACGTCCGCCATTTGGGCGCACCGGCGCGTGAATATCTCGGAGTCCACGAAGCGGCGCGCCCGTTTCCTTGTAACACTTCCAGATAGCACTAGTTTCTGCCGCATCGCGGCCCACGCAAGAGGCAGCGTTTCTGCCAGACAGCCCACATCCGTGCATAGCGGACACCGCGAGCGTTTCCTGGTAAACTATACGGTTGCTTACGCTGCTGTGGCCGGGAAGCGTGAGAAGCAGTCGGGGATCTCTGAATGCTATCGGCGTTCCACTCTTAAAGACGAAGCTTAAGCGTCCTCCAATTTTCTTCCAGCTTTGGGGCTTCAGGGTTTTATACATTGATTATGTGTTGGCATTAAAGGTTCAGTTGATGGACAGCGCCGGTTATCGTCTCTCCTTTTTTGTCTGTGTCTAGTTGCGGCGCTGGCAGACAATGAACACATACCAACGCGCCACGTTATTCCTAATTATGCAATAAAATTGAGTTTCTCTTTGAATAATTCCGCAAATGTAGCATTTTTCCCTCTCACTCTAGGAGCATGTATCGGTATGCCAATTCTCAGAATAATTAACTACACGAGAACGTTTTAACGCGAAAAATATACGGTGGATGCATGTAAACCGGCATGAGAAGGCTCAACGTGTTGGGTATCAAGTACACTATTACTAAATCCTCGATTTCTGAAGGATGAATAGAGGCATTGCACATGGTAACTTCGACGTGACAGGTGGTATGCTACTGACAACACCAGCATATGATTGCAATATTTCTGCTTCATAAATATTCACCCACGACGCATTTTGGAGGCGAAAAAATGTTTGCATAAGTATCCAGACCGATAATACGAAAACAACGAGCAATTTCTTGTTGTCCAGGGAGGTTTACGTTACTAAGCCTACATGGCTCCCCTGCATCGGAAACATACATGAATGCAGGCAGCCGAAAATAATAGCACTGCAAAGACACTCAAGCATTCATCGTTTGCCGTTAAATTACAAGCGATGACACAGGCTGCTTAACTCAGATACTTTAACATTTCAGAAGCACAACTAAGGCAAAGACGAAGATTATTTTCGATCTGCTGGTAATAATTAACCTATGTGGCATTAAACCATAGACGTGATCAAGCAGGATTGATTAAACATTAGGTTGTTGAATAAAAGTATATAATTGCCCAAACCTGCGTGAGCAAGAAATTGCACGCATGGTATAAGTATCTCCAGTGGGTTTAAGAATTGACGTTGGCTGCGCCTTTCATTGTAGTCACAAAAAAAGCAGCAGTATTTTTTCCATAGTATGTTACCATGATTTATTGAGATATACGCAATATCAGTGATTTGTGGCGCTTAGGCAGAGCGGGGATTACTGCGTTTATTATAAATAAAAGGATTATCGAGATATGCCAGCAACTTGTCATCCCAACTTGTTGGCGCTGCGTGGTAAAAAAATAGGGCCTCCTGCAACAACACAGGAAGCAACGCAATGGGTGCCCTTGATAATTCCAAAAAATAAAAGAAATAAGCACCTCGTTTCTCTAATTGCAGTGAAAATAGTTGCGCGACAATCTGCAAGCAGTAAGTCACTAAAAAAAGCAAGTTGTGCATCAACATTCAGGTTACTGTAGCATAATGCACCAAAAATATTGAGCGTCTCATAGCCTTTATTTTTCGCACAGCTATGTGCCATTGCCCCTTCTACTATTCGAAGTTTCGGCCTAGTGCTAAGACACAGGACACCAGAACTAAGCCGTTCCTTCCAACGTACGATGATTCACTACCTCGACATTAAAGGGCTGACCCAATATCGCTTGGGCGACAGGCACGCTTAGGGTGAAGACGCGTACGCGAAACAATTAGGATGGGAAGAGATTGTCGTATTGAGAAGAAAGCTGGAGCCGGAAAGAGAGACTTAATTCTAAGAGGAGGTGGGTGGGAGGCTCTCCAGAGCATAGACGCCCTCTTTGACGGCTCATCCACATGCCCACTCTCTTCTGGCTTGCTAAATTTCAGCTTCCGCGCTGCGTGACAGCGCCGTTTTTCGAAACTCAATTAATTTTTCGCGAAGCTCATTAATGTTTCTTATTAAGAGCAGTACAGTGCTCCAACGGGCGAAACGAGCAGCAGAACATACTCTGCCGGTACTTCGTGATGTCGTGGTCACGAGCCGATCATCACTTGAAACTGGATCATCATCAGCCTGGTTACGCCCACTGCAGGGCAAAGGCCTCTCCCATACTTCTCCAACAACCCCGGTCATGTACTAATTGTGGCCATGTCGTCCCTGCAAACTTTTTAATATCATCCGCCCACCTAACATGAAACTGGATAGCTTGTATTTAATTATTTAAATGATTAAGTTATTGTTTAAGTCAAGCACAATTTTCTGTGCAGCAGCACTGTGCAAAATGGTTGGGATTTATGGAAAGTAAATGTGTTCTAGCAGATTACAAACTATTAATAACACTTTATGATGTCATGATTGTACAATATGAAAATGTTGGTTCAACTGCTCAAGGAAAACGTAGGTGCCAATAAGGCGCACAATGGTGTCGAGACTATAACTTCAAATATTTATAACGTGTGGTACAGCGTTTTAGTGAGCCCTAAAGGCGTTTTATGCTAAAGTGATTATGATGATTGCATGATGTGTGCGCAGCACCATGTCGCGCTAACCAATGCGTATTGTGCCGCTGCAAATACCTCATTGAAGTCGATGCATAAGAACAAGGTGCTAGGGGATCATTGTTGGTCTTGAGCACAAGTACCCCTGCACTGACCGTGCAGTGCTGGTCACAATTACGTATTGAAGTGGTGCCTAAGATACCTATTCAGCAAAGTAGTGGCACCCATCTGCCTTAAGACCGTGTGTCAAAGAGACTTGGAGAGTGCTGTTAATACGAGTCTTGGAAATGTCGTCCCATTTTTCCCAATTGTACGCGACGAAATAGGTGATTAGGATGAAATAAATACCTGCGTTTCTTGCTCACCGAGTCCTGTTGTGGATGACATCGCTTTTGCGGATCATTATGATGCATGTAAGATTTCCTTACGTCCGCAGGCGCTGCTTCCTTTGATATTGCACAATATATTAAAGGCTCCGCGACCTACATGTATTCATAGTAGAGTACAAAGGGGGACGGAGGACTTTTGTTCTTGTTACGACTCTTCACTGGTCATGCTGAATTTTGCGGCAATTACGCTTTGAGAGTTAAACTTTATACAGGTGTAAAGGCTTCAGAACACTTGGACGTCCACTAGTTGCTCTGTTCTGTAATTTGAGCATTCGCTCAAGCAGCCAGCCTTGGCTGCTAATACTGATTGGGACTTCATACTCGAAACGCCTTGTTCATCAGAATTCTCACTGGATGCATTCAATATGACTTTCTGTACCACAAGAGCGAAAAGAAAACAAGAATTGCAGCAGAACTCATCTCGCGAAGCCTGTCGACTTCAATGCAATTAGCATTCGAGCACTATAGCTACTGGCCATGTTGCTGACCTCGCGTCTATTTAACTGTGTAGGTGCCATTCTGAGGCTTTCTTCACACATTGCTACAACACTCAAATGCCTAGGTTGCTCGTGGCAATGGCGATATGACGACGACTGTATGATACCGATGCAGAGATGACGATGGAATGACTAAATTGTAATGATGTTGATTGAGTGACAAGGGCATCATAATAATGACTGCACGAAGGCAACCGAATGTCGATTGCTAAATAATAATGATGGTATAACGATGACTACGGGATGAAGAAGATATGAAAACAATAAGACGACGGCAGTATGACGACATGCGGATGGCGAAACGAATTGCTAAGGCACAACCACGACGTCATTACGACGATGGTATGACAGCGGTTGCATGACAGCAATTTTCTGACGACAACGCTATAACGTCAACGGCGTAACAACGACGGCACAATCATAATCGAATGATGACAGAGTAACGAACCAAGAAAGACGTCCATGAATCGACAAAGGCGGTGTGACGCTGACGCCATGATGACAACGAGATGACGTTAGGAAGTGATGAGTGTGTTAGAATGACAGCAGTGCGACGACGGCATGACGTCTACGGTATGATGAAGACTGTGTGACGACGATGCTGAGCACTACAGCATGACGAGTCAGGTGTCGAAGTTAGAATGACCAAGATGGAACCATAATGACGGCATCGCTACAATGGTAATGCAACGAATGCAGACCACGACTGTACTACCATGACGCAATGACGACGATGGCATAACAGCACTGTGAGGACTATGGTATGACGACTAGGGTATGATGAGGATGGTGTGACAACGGCCATGTTATCAACCCTCTATGACGCCGATGGCACGATGATGGTCAGTGGATATATGGTGGCAACTCTCTGACGACTTTTGCATGACAAAAGCGGGAGCATCGCTACTGAATGACGACAGTATAATCACTATAGCACGACGAGTGGAGATTGACATCTATGGAACGACAAAGGCAGTATGATGCCAGCAGCACGACAATGCGATGATGTTACCGAAACGGTGAGAGAGCGGAAACAGCAGCGTGACGATGACTGCATGATGACAATGGTGTGATAACGACTGTGTGAAAATTATTTCTTGACGCCGACGACAAGGGCGGAATGGCAAAGTTGTAATGACGTAAACTGAACTATCATGTCTGCTTCACCATTACAATACGACAAAGAATGCACTACAACTGTATAACGACGGTGAAAGCATGACGACAGTCTGCTGACAAAGCTGGCAAGATCACGATCCAACGACGGTATCACGGTCATGATCATATACTGGGTGATAATTTTGTTTTACAGAATTTTTAAATATGGCTCATGGCAGATAGTATAATTCTTCTTCTTTAGCTGTAATATTCATAGAGACGGATACTACTAGCGCGAGAAATCAAAACACATATCAAGGGAATTAACAGAAATTCACTAATGAACATTCTAATTACAATAAGTCGCACAGGGCAATTTATGAGTTGTTGCCGTTGGGTTTGCAATAAGTATCCTCTTGAAATGAACATCGAGGATGACACAAGTTTCAAGAAATAATTTCTGAAACTGTGGGATGAAATACATGGGCATTTGAGTTGCGTTTGTGCATGAATGCATAAGCGAGCGTTTTGGTTAAAAAGTAAGTAGAACAGAACTGCACCTTTACAATAAGATTTATGGCGCATATCCCCAAACTTGTGTCATTCTGGGAATTCATTCAAGGTAACGCATTGTAACTTCACTGGCTACAAGTGGTAAATTGTAGAATGTGCTACATAAGAAAATTTCACTATTGTGGCGCTCTAGTGAAGATGAAAAACAGAGTAGCAAAACTGTGAATCAAAAAACTAACATTTATTGGCAAATATTCGCCCAGAAAAAGAAGTATCACTCAAGTAGAACGAGAAGAACGGCGAGCAGAATCGGCGATAATCGAAAATTTGATCTGAGGGTCAAGCGCCTCGGCTCTTATACATGACTCGTCGAAGGTTCTAGCCTAACCACTGGTGCCTGCGTGACTTTCAGAAAGTACTACACAATTCGCGATGCACATGCAGTGATATTGCGTATGGTTCGGCGACATCTGACACAAGACATATATTCAACAATTACCCTTGACTTTGTTCCAAATCAGGTAGGCGCGTCTTGCACTGAGCGATAACGTTAAGTTGTTAGCGGGTGAAATACACTCTCCGAGGCAAGGACAAGTAAGTACATGTGCCGACGCCCCCCGCTTAAAAAACGATCGTCTCGGTGGATCGTTTCGCAAAGAAAAAAAACTAAAGCATATGAAGCAAAAAAAGTTTTCAAAGAAACAAAGTCGCAGAATATCTTACCGCTCGTAGAAATGCTTAAGTCGCACAGCATGGACTATTTCAGGTCACGGGCGGTGCCATGACGATTGCGTAATGTGATCTCGCACTACCTCACAGTCACGTGCACGAATATAACGGGTGACCTTCTAGGGTCTAAAGCAGCGTCGCAAATACACGGCCGCCAGGCTGATATTCTACGTATTGTCGAAGATTGTATTGACGGCTGTCGGTGCTGTGTTGTTCCTAGATGTGCAGGTGGCCGAGTGGGCGTGCTTCTTCGGCGCGCTGCAAATAGGCGGTGACGTCGAGATCCTCTTCGTCGGTGACGTGCGCCCAGAGTGGTGGCCGGGTTTCTTCCGTAGACCAGCAATACCGTGTTGTAATTGAAGGTTACGTACAGAAGGACGGAATACAACGTGTTGTGTTCGACATCGACGTATATCGCTAAAAGTCGACGAGTGTCACTTTCTGTAGTTCCCTTAGACCACTCGTTTGCTGGTGGTAGGCGGTTGTTCTCAGGTGACTTCTCTGGCTATACCGCAGAATTATTTGAGTAGGCTCAACTGCAAAAGCTGTTCCTATGTCGGCAATGAGGCCTTTTCGGGCACCATGTGGTAGCAGGATGTTCTCGACAAAGAATTTCTCTACTTCTGGGCAGGGCCTTCGTTTTGGGGTAGCGAGTAAGGTACTCGGTGGCTGCAATGATCCACTTGTTTCCTATTGTTGACGTCAGAGAGTGTCCAAACAAATCGACCCGGATCTGCTGAAGGGGTCAGGAAGGAGGCTTGATCGGCTGTAGTGACCCCGCTGGTCTTGCCGGTGTCGCCTACCATTGCTGGTAGTCTCGGCACGTCTTGACGTAATGGGTAATGTCGGTGTACAGACTTGGCCAGTAATACGGACCTTGTATCCTCAATAGCGTACGGTAGAATCCCAGGTGTCCAGTGGTCGGTTCGTGGTATAGTGTGTGTAGGACCTCTATACGCAGTGCTGAAGGCACAACCAGGAGGTAGTTGGGGTGGACTGGCGAGAAGTTTTTCTCTGCGAAGAAACCGTTTTGCATTGAAAACAAAGATAATAGGTGCCTAGATACCCTTGTGAAAAACTTGGCCTTCCCTCCCAAGATTTCGACAAGGCTTCTTAGCTCATGGTCCACTAGCTGATGTTCGGCGTAGTCGTATCTGCTCATTGACCTGAGGAAAGAGTTGTCGTCCTGACCGTTTTGTGGCGGCGGGTGAGTAGGAGCGAGCGAAAGGCACTCGGTATCAGAGTGTTTTCGTCCAGACGTGTAAATCATGGTGATGACGAATTCTTGCAGTCGAAGGCTCCACCGCGCTAGGCGTCCTCAAGGGTCCTTCAAGTGTGCCAGCCAACACATAGCATAGTGGTCGCCTACGACTTTGAAGGGCCTCCCGTAAATTTAAGGGCGTAATAGCGCAAACGACGGCAAGTCATTTTTTTTCCGTCGCAGAATATTTGGTTCCCACTTGTGACGGCGACCGGCTAGCGTAAGATATGGCCCTTTCAAGTCCATGTTTCCTCTAGACTAGGACAACGCCGAGGCCTATGCTGCTTGCGTCGGTGTGGATGTCCGTCTTGGCATCTTCATCCAAGTGGGTGAGTGCAGGTGGTGACCGCCGGCGTTGTTTCCATTTTTCAAATGCCTTGGCTTGCGATGTTGCCCACTTAATCGCGACGCTGGATTTAGTGTGAAATCTCAGAGGTTATGCGATGCGAGAGTTCTTTAGAAAGAGCCTATAGTAGGCAAACAAACCAAGAACCCTGCGCACTGACACCTTGTCGTCGGCCTACAGATAGTTCGAATCTGAGCTCTTTTCGGAGGATCATGAATGACTCCTGACATTCTGATGACTTGGTCGAGGAAGATAAGTTCTTCGTAAGCAAAGCCGCGTTTCTCCGACTCTGGCGATCGCGGAACTTTGAGGCAAGCACAAGAACGTCATCAAGATAGACTAAACAGATCTGCCATTTCAAGGCACCCAATACCGTATCCATTACACACTGGAAACTTGCAGATGCCGTGCGAAGAATGAAAGCCATGACTTGAATTCACTGAGGTTTTCTGGCGTGGTAAAGGCTGTCTTTTATCTTTTCCTCTCACCGACTTTTAGTCGTCAGTAGCCCGTCGTGAGGTCCATCGACGAAAAATACTTATCATTGCAGAGCTGATACAACGTGTCGTCTATCCGTGCGAAGGGGTACACGTCTTCTTCGTATTTTGTTCAGGCGACGGTAATCGACGCACAAAGGCCGATTTTTTACTCTACCAAGAGTACAGGAGACGCCCACAGCCGTTTCGGCGGCGGGATGACGTGGTGGTTTAGCAGTTCGTCGACTGGCTGTTTATAGCTTCGCGTCGCCGCGTCGAAACCTAGTAAAGACTCGGGCGAAGTGGTCGAGCGCATCAGGGTGACACCTGTTCGAGGTGCCGGGTAAGAATGGGGCGTCTTTTACATGAACGCAAAAGCACCTGTACCAGAAGTCACGTCACTAATTGCGCTGAGCAATGTGACTAATTTCACAAAGCGAGAACTTTCAGTTGGCGGATGTATCGCACCAGCAAAATTAAAAAAAAAGTTTTCTGTCTGCATCGTATCGGCAAAACAGTTCACTCTAATATAAACGCAGTTTCATTTCAGTGTTAGCATGTTACTGCCGGAAAGATACCCTCCGTCTAAACAATTAGTCTGCCTGTGAAATTTGTATTTTTGACCCCGATAAACAATGATTGAGCTTTTTTGTCGCTGCGTTACCAAAGTACAGCTCGAAAGCCTCAACTCTATCTAAAACGATAGATCATTAGTTTGGATAACGAAACCCTTACGTACTATAGAAAGAGAAATGAAGAATTGGAAGTAGTTATTTCCTCCGCTCACCACAGAGGGCTGCTCCCTACTTTGCTGTCTTCCGCTTTGCAATACTCGCGGAAAGGCACAGACAGCTGCAGCAAATCACTAAACCACAACCTTGCTACACATTTGTCATTTTTCTTTCGATTTTTCGTATCCTCCAAATTCAATCTTTTTATACCAGCGCTTCAGCCACTGATAATGGAGGGCTCTGACCGGTGTCTTTTGGTTCTTTCTAGTCGGAAAAGAGCCGCTCTTTTTTCGTGTGGCTTTCTTGTATGCTCAAAACACCGTTTGTTCTTTTCTTTCTACGTGCGTGATGTTTGGCACTTCAAGAAGTCCGGAACAGCTGCGCACGTTTCCGCGTCGTTCGTGCCTTGTTTTTGGGACTCGAGGTAATGAGACTGCGAGCCTGTTCGGCGGTAGCCTACTGTTCCTTCATTAACCTAACTGCGGCGTCATTGGTTTAGTTTCGGGCATTTCTTTTTGACCGGGAACCGAATCTGTCTGCGTCTTTGGGAACTGCGTCTCGTTGAGAGGTCCGACGGGAAACCAAGGGAAAGCTGGAAGAAAGATTGGGGTTAGTTAAAGGTTAGCCTTGGCGTTGTGTAACAAAAAGCCCGGTCATTCGATATAAGTTGGTCGCCCAGGTAAGAACCGAGCATCTAAGCTTCATTTTATGTTATACGTACCTTGGGGAAGCTGATAGGCAAGCGGGATAATTTCTCCAGTGGCTGCATTTAATATGCCATCTAGCAAATGGTACATATGTAGAACTCTTGTAATAATTTAAAATATTCTAAGAAATCCATTTCAATACAATCAGTGCAAATGTGTGCATATATTGCTCGAAAAAGAGCGGGATTGTTTGTGCAATGAGAGACACTTGCTTGGTTAAGCTCCCCAGCAATTTAAGCGAGCCACTGAAAATCTCCGTATTTGGAACTTGAATGGAGATGTTAATATATAGCTATAGCCACCGTAGTGGTACTTATTCGAACATGCTGCATCTCTGTGCTATCCTCCCTTACGCTGCCTTATTTTTTTTAGTGTGTAACTATTCTAACCTTTCCATTGCGTAAGCAAAACAGGTGCCCTCATTTGCGCTACGCGTTGAGGCACAGCTCTATGCGCTTTTCGTCGCTATTGTTTTGTCGATGTCGCGTATTTGGAGTAACGGTGGACGTCTGTGCCATGACAAAAAAACAAACAAGAAAAGCATGCGTATATTTTTGTTTGGCAAGAAATTCTGTCGAGTCTTTTTTTTTTCCAAGGCACGGGAAGGGTAAGGGGAATGTGGAAGTGAGGAGACAGGAGGAGGGAGTCTGAAGGAGACGTTGTATATGTGGCAGGTTTTTCAGCTATTGAAATTTTGCACACACAATTCTCTTTTCTGTGACATACTACTATATCACTCTTTCTCTTTTCTTGTTAAATATATTTTTGTTTATTACAGAGCGCTAGGAAAATGCTACAAATTCCGAGCTGCGCAAGCTAAGCTGCAATATAATTTCGAGGCGGCTCCAAGGGGTGTAATGCAGTTCTAGTATCACCATTCCAACTCGTTTATTATTGAAATAGAGCACGAGTATTGTGTAATGTTGTTATACAGTGTGGCCACATAGCCCTAAAATTATCAATTGAAGACATAGTCTGCAGGATGCAAAAATATTTATAATGTCTCTGGCGCCAACGTTTAATCTTGCAGGAAATGTCCGTGATATCAATATTTGATCAAATACGTTAATTTCTGATTCTTATTTTCTACCACTTTTGTGCATTTCTGCTCGTTATCTTCATTGTGCGTCCAAACTCGTATGTGCAATACCTCTAATAAACGACACTCTTGAGACATGCAATTCTGTAAAAAAAAATGTACATACTGATGTGTCACTGCCTGCACGCAGTAAAACGTCTGCAGACAAAGAATGTTCCGGTAACCAGCAACTTGGGCTTCCATACCGGATGTACCAGATGTGTAGTGCCGCAGAATTGTCGGCTGCAGATTTATCAACATTCTACGTAATAATTGAACGAATGTGCGGGTTAGAAAATTGAATTCGCTAAGTGATCGTTGAGCATATACATTCTAGCGATGTGGATCTTGGGTCCCACTTCCGTTTAGTCAGCGCTATTTTAAATTAGGATATCTCAAATAACTGCTTAATTAGCAGTTTTAGAGGAAGCATTGCGATTGGTTAATTGAGGACTCGAAGTCAGGTTATTACCTCAAGGAAAACTTCTCTAAACAAATCGTGTTGGGTGCTAGAGCCTGCAGTGCTTTGGCACTGCGGGCAGCCCAGTATGACAGTATCGAAAGAAATGTGAAATAGCGGACCAGTGACGTCGATTTCTCTATCCTCTCCATTGCAAGTGCAGACCAAGAGTAGCCCAAGCTTTCGCTGGCACGGGCTTCATCGCGGCCTTGTGTTTTGCGTGGTGACGATAGGAATCGATGCGAAGCATGCTCTGTTCCGTTCTCAACCTTCTGGTGCCAACGCAGGGCCGATATCGAAGTTTGCCAATAGAAGCAAATAAAGAAAGGCTTTCTGGATCAAAATCAAGAGAACTCCTGATTGTCATAGCATTGTCGCTCCATCAACAGGGAAGCAGGGGGCGTTTTCTGATGGTGTGGAGAGATTAGCGTCACTGATAACACTATTTACTTTTCGTTTGGGTTCAGGGCTGCCCACAGCCAAAATAGCGCGCGCCCTAATACTTACGACGTTAAAACTTCTTTCTGGACGAGTTGGTGCATACTTGATTTGAAAATTATAACAGCGCTAACACATGCATCCACAAAGGAACAAGGACGAGACAGAAACGCTTCTGTCTCGTCTTTGTTTCTTTGTTGATGCATGTGTTAGCGCTGTTATAATTTTTATTCCTACGACGATTCCTGTGAACTTGTTGTCGGTCAGCACACGACTGTCTGGCTTCAATTTTGCTAATGCAATATTGCCCTGCAAAATTGATAATGAAAGCTTGATTAAAATAGTTTTGTTATTTGTGAGCAACATTTGCCACGTTGCCCCATCTGTATTGGCTGCCAAGTCTTTAGAGTCTTACAGAAAGCGTGCAAATGCTCTGATCACAAGTTATCAGTGCAGAACCCTGTGTTATTTGGTGCAGAAAATGAAACAGTAGCTGCATTCGCGATATATAGAAATGAAAGTGAAGGAGGGGGGGGGGGGAGGTCATGCGTGGTATCCAAGGCGGCTGTGCTGGGGCTTGAACATCTGCCTCCCCCCCCCTTCCCCTGGCCGAAAATTTTCAATATCCTCGCCTTCCTGACTGCACCCCAAGGGGGGGGGGAGGGCGGGGAGGTGACAGATGCCCTAGAAGCGCCAGCTGCCAGACGACCTAGCTACGCCACTATTCCTATAGTGAGTCCTCGCTATCGCACAGTTGGCCTAATGAAGTGGCTGGTGCGTCGATTTATATATATATATATATATATATATATATATATATATATTCAGATCACTCGTTCAAACGACTTGAACACGGTATTTATAGACTCCATGCATTTCAGCAATAAACCGACGATTGCTTCTCTCTTGCTGAACGAACACGGCGCGTCAAATATCCAGTAATACATAGTATTGCCGTTAGTAAGAGCAGACGTTTGTAACGATACTCTGCAGTCTGGAGTAAACGACAGTTGTTAAGGCGAAAGCATTCTGTTACTCATACCCCTGATGGCCTTGAAAAAAAAACGCGTCGTTCGCTATAATGGTACAAACAGTATCATTATCAGAAATAGCTCATCCCCCCTACGCAAGCAAAAATGTAATGGGCCATCACTCTCGTAATGGAGAGGCAGCAAGCACTTAGGAAAGTGAATCGCACAGTGCATACATTTAGTCCCATCCAGGATACAACGTACAGAAACCCGGCGTCTAGTCGAGTTTCAAAGAAAAAAAAAGACGTGATCCTCTCAGTGGCTTGTACCCCCGTAAGAAAGCAAAAAAAATGCGGTGGTTCATGTCCCCGTGAGGCTGCAGCTACAAGGGCTTAGTAAAGTGTAGCGAACAGCGCGTACATTCATTGAAATCACCCACACAACACACAGAACGTCATACGCTTCATACCTCTGCTGAGAGGATGCAACAAAAAGTCGGAGAGAAACGTCGTTGGCGTGGGTCTGACCCCAATATACGAGCGTACGAAGCCGCAGCTAAGAGTACGAAGGGAGCTAAAGAAGCCGAACTGCGAAAGCAGCAGCGCGACGATGCGAGAGTGCGCGCTACCAAGTGTGCAGCAGGCTTTCGCCTTCATGTGTTACAAGGCTGTAATATGCTGCCCAACGTTTCTGTGCAAGCAGAGGTTTCTATTCCACTTCAGCTAAATGCCCTCAGTTTCTTTCCTGCCTCCACTGAGAGAAAAAGAAAAAGCAGATCGCGTAGGCACGAGTTCAAAATTTTAAAGTATGGTGGAATTTTACGTGCGAAAACTACGAAATGGTTAAGAGTATCCGGATTAACTTTCACCCGTGATATTCTTCAATGTATACATGATTTTAGGTACACCAATGTTTTCTTCATTCTTTTTTTGCATTTCACCTGCCTTAATATCAGCCCTACGCGCCCAGTATTCAGCACATGACCGCAAATTCAGCAGCACAATCCCATATCCACTGCAATAGCCACTTCCATAGTCACTGCGCTACCGCGGTGCCATTATTGTACACAGACGTGTACACCCCGACTGAAGGCATTATTTCGCAGTGATGTCCTCGGAAACGTGCTTCCGGCGGTTTCAATTTACATTTTTTCCCCAAGAGGTTAAACTTGTCATACTACCTTATTCGCTTGACGATGCCTATACAAGCCTATTCATTGAGCATTACATTGATGAGCGCGGTCATACTTACCACGACTTCGGACGTGATTTTCTCCTCACATATTGGTCGAAACGCCTTGTCAATCGCGTACGCAGTCGCTATCCTTCTAAGAAGCTAATTTGCGGCCAGCATAGCTGTGAGCCCTGTAAGCCCGTAGTAACTCCCTTGCTAGCTTTCAGGGCTCCACTCTACGACAGCTAAGACTCTACGACAAACGATTACGTAAGTTGTGCCTTCGGAAGAACAACTAGAAATGAGAAATAGCAACACATCCCGTACACGTTCTGAGCACTGAGTTTGTGCAATGTGAGTCTGTGATCGTAAAATTCCGAGGGATAGGTAACTTATCTAAACATAAAGATCAACGGACATGGAATATCCAAGCCTTGTGCATGTGTGCATGGGTTCACAGCTCAAAAAGAACACTCCCCAAATTTCAAGATCTCGGGCAACCGAAGACGCCAGAGACAGTGTTCGGTCGAGCCAAGCCATGACCCTCTTGGCACAGGAGTTTCTGTGAAAAGTACTCCATTCTACTACGAAATAAACAGTCCTTGAGCGAAGCATAACTCCGAAAATTGTTAGCAATAGCGCGAGTCTCGTATCTATAACCAAATAAAAAAAATAACTGCTGTACTAAAGCACCCACCCACGTTACCTCTTCAAGTGACTTTGTCAGCGCACATGATTACTCTGGCATAGCTTAGATGCGTTTTGGACGTCTCTTCATTCGCTAGCGTTATATTGTTTTTCACGGACTTTCCGGAGATTGGATGTGTTTGTGTCTAACCGTTTACTCACCAACCCTTGTCACAGTGTTGTCCATCGTCGATTGGCTCTGCTGAGGAAACAGGGTTCGAAACGAACTGTCACACCAACTTTAGCCAATGAGTATGTGGCAATGCTTACATATGTTCAGCCCTTTAACGGACATCTTTCACACCGACATGGCTCACTATATCGAAGTGGCACCAGACAGACGCCGCTTCTCAAAAAGAGGCAAAAACAGGAGGCGTACAGGAAAATGGTGATGGTAACCTTCCAGCATGGTACATAGGCACAATACAGGAAGCGCCGATAATATGGCAGTTGGTGAAAACCAACCTCGAGCTCATCGACACAGTCAATGCCTACAACGCCGCATTGTTTACGCAGTTGGTCACATGATTTAGAGCCGCCAAGTGCCCAATATTGCTACACTGCAAACTTATAGAGAAAAGCAAATCCATCAAGTCTCCCGGTTGGCACTGCGACATTTCGCTCGCTAGGTCAGCTGCAGTAGAAGATTTCGCTTCATAGATGATTAATTTTCAGGAACTGTAAAGCGACTGATGAAGCCTAATGAGCACGCAGCCTTTAACACAAAGATTGCGCAAGGAAACCAAGTTTGAAGTCATCTCGAATGTCGCACTGCAGTCACTTTGGGCAGGCACGTGCTTGGACGTTATTCTACTGCAAAATTAAGAGAAATAAATGCAGCAGTTTTACACCAAACAGACCAGAATAAATATGATGTACCAAGGTTGTCTGAACCAAACATATATAAAGTGCAAGGTACAATCCCCTCAGAAAAAAAACGGAAGTATATTGCCCTACAGCTGCGAACAAAAGGTTCCTTAAATACATGCATGTTCAATGATTTCATATAGGTCCCATAGAAAGAGAGAGCTCGAGAGTGGTAAAGTCCATCCATGTGCGTAATTTCAAATACACAACAGACAAACTGTATTATACAATAGAAAGTTGGCGACATCAGAAAGAACAAGTCGGAATTTTTTTCTAAGTAACGTTAATATTACGGTTCTATCGCATAATCATATCACTAGTTAACCATTTCATTCCTTATTTCTTTCTTTTTCGAATGCTTATTTTGAATTAATTAGTTTTTATGCGAGAACACTCCTCCCCCCTAGAAAGCGCGCCATACCGGTGGCATTCTTGCTAAGTTCCCTGCAGTGGTCGAACCCAATTATTTCAGGAAGAACCGACAACGGCCAATAGGATGGCGTTATTCCCTGTGGGAGAGTGCTGCAGTAGAAGAAATAAGTTAGGAGCCAAAAGAATAGCTCAAGTTTGCTATCTTTTTGTGCTATCTTTTGTGTTTTGCGTGTGGTCGGTTTTCAATGACTGGGCCGCGTTTAAGATGCCGATTAAATTTATGAATGCAGCTTTTGCCTGTTTATTTAGCTTATCTTCAGCTATATGGAAAGTAGACAACCTTGGAAAGTGTACTGTCCATTATAACGCCGCCTGTTGCGGCCGGCACTGAAATACAGTGTACCCTACTCCCTATCTTGCTCTACTTGCTTAACTTACACTCTGCGCCTGAGCTCCAGAAATAGGGTTCCATCGATCCGAAGGACCGCTCTTGTTCGTGATGCAAGCGGGCACCCGACGAGCTGGTGGCGATCCAATCGGCGTCCAGTGTGTGCGATTAATGGGAGTGTCCTGCCACGCAGACTAAGCCCTTGCTGCAGAATAACATGAAAAAAGAAGCAAAGCCGAGAAAAAAGAGTAGGCAGAAGGTCGGTGGAGCAAGGTGATCTCAGCAAGGTGCACACTCCGTGGAATGAGCCACAAAGGCCTCCCGCTGCTCACTCTCTGTGTGTGTTTTGTTCTTTCGCTTTTCCCATCTTCTGCCAACACCACCAATCGCTGTTTCAGTTGGGACATTCTGCTAACGCCCTGGTTGCTTCTCTGTGCCTCTGCCTTCCATGCTTTTTTCCCCTTTCTTCGTCCTTTTGACTTCGGACCAAATGGACTTCTGTTGGTACATTTCGGGAAAAGCCACAGTTCTTGTCAGTCCATTTGTTTCGACTGCCCCGAACAGTGGCGGTCTCCCTAATTCGCTACTTTTGAAGCGATTGTTAAGGCACTCTTAGTCGTTTTGGTTTCAATTCTGTTAAATGGCAACGGAACTGAGAGGATGATGACTTACCAATTTTATATGTGTTGAATGTTTCTAGATTAAGGTATTAGTCAGATATGCGCTTATCTCACAAAGGCTTGCAGATATCTTAAGAGATATTAGTGAAACGAGGTTTAACTTAGATGATAGAATATGTTGTAGTGATCTCAGCCTGGTAAAAAATAATATAAAAAGCAAGTTTTGAAACAATAATGTTCCTACACTGACATTTATTGCCCGCAATTCAGAGTATTCTGCAAAGAAAAAAAAAGAAATTATTTGTACTATATGTTTTGATGCGAAAATGTGCGGTTGAGTTTTTTCAATAAAAAAAATAGAAGTTGCTGAAAGTTTAGCACGGGCAGTGCACACTGAAAATGAGAACTATTTATTAAACTTCACACAGAGCTTTGCACTCAACACTAAACATCGTATGTGTGTCTGAATAATAATTGGCTTGAAAGCTGTGGTTCAAATTCAGTTCTGTAAATTGCACCAAACATATAATTCAAAGTTCAAGTAACGGACAGTCGTTCTGCCAAAACTGTAATACACAGATCTCGTCAAGGCACTGCGTACACAGAGTGGGAAGTGCGGTTTGTTGTTGTTCGGAATCAGAAGGTTTTCATCACTTGTTGTTGCACTGCAGTGTTTATGCTTTGTATTGCTACAAAATAGTTATGCGATGAATTGGGTGCTCTTAACAAGAGGAGGATCTTACTGAGAGAAGTACTATGAACCTATCCAGCAACTAAGTGCAAACGCGTGAATTATGCGCTCTAATATTATTTTCGGGGCACTTGCGTGCAGTACCTAGGCGCGATATAACATGTTATGCGTGATTTGTGTTTTGCGAAGACATAACTGGGCTGGACGTTTGAGGTTTCAACGAAGTAGGTACTCCTTGATCTTTGTATGGTTGAAAACTCTGGTGTAACCTAATCTAACCTAAACCAGCTGACGTTAACCAAGCTGTTCGTTAAAAAAGGTTAAAAATGACACTGCAAGATAAAATTTTAAGGCCTACCATGTTTGGTTATCAGAGGTCGGACGACCACATACAGCAGGTTTCGAAATAGTATCTTGCACCTAGTTTCTAAATCTTATTTTCCTTTGAACAGATTATGTTACGCTAGCTTGGACATAGGATATATTGTATTGGAGATTGTGCTTCATTGTTAATTCACTGAAGCACAAGTTAACTGCAAGTAGTTGTTCTGTTCTCTAATATCCTATAGCTGATATGTATTGATCTGCAAATTCTTTGCGTTGTGACATACAATATGGCTGCATGGATGTCTAGTCGAACTACATGGTTCTGCGCATCGACTTTGCGTTTGCATTCTACCCTATTCTACTTCGTTTTTTTTTGTTCGTTTGAGCCGCTATATCTTTGCACTGTACTGTTTAGCTACGGGAAAAGGAGAAGCGGGCATCACTTCTGAGGCTGCCCTCTCTAAGACACATTAAATAAATAGACCACAATCTGACAGACTGTTCAGAGGAGCCCTGGAACCCTCCCGAGAAAGCTGGCTGTGTTACGGCATTAGCACGGTCACAAAGCGGCTATTTCCTGCGCTTCAGGACACGGACGCGACGTCATTATGCGCCGCTAACGGTAATAACCAATTCAAGATCCCACAAAATTTAGCATACTGCAAGAAAATGTAGTAGATTGGTGATTTTAAGCTGTTTAGAGTATATATAAATTATCACGGCAGACACGGGGAATAGGAAATCTTGAACATGACATCATTGTCCAACCGAGATCATTTCGCTCCCACTTCGGCCTCGCGGAAGCTGTGGCAATCAATAAAATGACGCCAGCAGTTATAGCATTTCTGATGAAATTACGGCTTGTCCCGTCGTGTTGTTTTCGGTCTTCGTCTTCTTTGCAAAATTAATGCGAAGTATGCGCACGGTTACCCTGCACGGTGGGTCAACTTTTGCTGTTCAACCTTACTGAACTGCTGCTGTTGAAGGCCGAAGTTCTACGTACCGAAAGTTGACATGTGGTGTCCAGAGCCCATAAATCTAATATCGTATGTATTTTTGTTGTGTTTTGGAGATTCTGGGACTAATGTCGTGGGCTTGTGCGCAGTTATTATATCATACACTTTTGTTCTTACATCTTTCTTACGCTTACAATAGAAATAGAGCAAACATGGTCGCTATAAAAGAAAAGCGATGCTGGGCGCCTTTGCATCTTCAGCAGCATGTGGTTTTTAGTGTCCTGTGTTCGGTTGGTTCTTCTGTGAAAGCTTGCTTGTTTAGTTGCGATAGTATTCTACTGCTTTTAAAAGGCTCACGTCAAACAATATACTGCGTACGCGTTCTGTAATACATCACACTACATGTCCCGCATTGCGCATGCAGTATGGACATCATTAATATTAACTTGTTTTTGACACGACGGAAAGCATCTTTTTTAACTTATTTTAGGCGCACCAGGAGAAAAAACGATTGCTTGATCACACGTTGCTATAGTGCACTTTTGTTGGTAGTCGAGTTATGCACGTTGATTCATCGATTTTACCTAAAAATGCTTTGCCGAAACTCAGAAATTTATGTAAGCAACTGTGAAATATTTGAAGTAATCTAGAATATCCAGCTTAGATACAAACAATGTGCCTCTTGCAGACAAGAAAAACGGGACGCAAGCGACTATAGACATCAGTTAGGGGATCTGTTAGTTGTCGAGATTCAATGAAATTACAAACGAAACAAAATTCTGTTTGGTAATCATACTTTACTGTACAGAGAACTGAAAATCCGTTCGGGTATTCAAGACCAATCATACAACGTGGGGGAAAATCTTCTGCAATGATAAGTGCCACGCGACGCAAATGAGTGCACTTTTGCATGATCGCGCTTTTTTTTCGCGCCACAGCCAGCGTCATTCTTTCCTTCCAATTTTTTGCCAGAGTATTGCTAGAATTAGTACAGTGACGCCATATATTACTACATCTCATGAATGTGGGCTATGTTCCGCTTTAAGACTTCTGAAAAAGCTAGTTTTTTTTTCAAACTGTCGTCCACAAAAGTCCATATTCCATGAATTTTGCTACTCATTTTGGAAACTGCAGTTTTATAGTTGAAAAAGGCTAATTGCGCTTCTGCAAAAGACAAAAGAAACACGCAGTTAGTCAGGAGGCTTCAACGAATTGGCTTTGTAAGCGTATAATGGTCTTGAACGTGTTTCACTCTAACAATGATGTTTAGTGCCATTTCGTAAACTTATTTCGTTAGAGCAATGCTGCAACTTGAGAGACCGCGTGTCAAGACCCAAGCTGCCAAAATTATCAGCCATTTACGTTCTAAGGGGTGAGGGTGTAAAGTTCATTTCTTATAAAACTTCGTATCAATAACGTTTTTTTTTCTGTATTACCTGGTTTTGGCACATAAATTTTCACAAGAGACAAGTCGCCATAACCAAAACCAAATTAGAATATACATTCGCTGAATGCTCACGTATTCAACCAGGGTCGTGTTGGCTTAGTCTAATCAAAATTCGCGCAAATCTACCAACGGCTCTACTCCTGGTAGCCAGTCGGGTGGTTCCGCTTCTGCTTTATGAAAAGCGACAGACGAGAGCATGTCTTCCCTGAAATACGATCGTTCAGGCCGCGCATCATTATCAACATGGTATCCCACCATTCTTGCGCACCAAATACAGTGGATGCTCAAGAACATAATTAAATCTAAAGGTACCCCATCTACATTATTTATGCTTAAGTAACGAATGTCATATGGGTCTAGTGGAAATTCTTTCTTTAGTGCCCTCTGCAATAAATCCCAGAAAAACATGCCTTCTCAAGAGTTTAAAAAAACATGATCTCTTGTCGCTGGCTGCTTGCAAACTAAACAGTGCGTTCACCACGGTAACAATACTCCGTTTCCTTCCAAAAAAATTCTAAACTGGTAATGTTCCAATCTGTAATTTAAAAAAGAAGGCTGTTGTTCCAGGTAAGATCTGCATTTTCTTCACTCTCATTAAAACATCGCCGCCTGGGCCTCCGCCGTACATGGACCTGTACAAATACCACTGGGAAAAGGATGTCGCACACAGTGCAATGTAGTTTCTTTTTGTTCAAAACGGGCAGGTAATCATTCGAAAAGCACACTGGAAGAAATCTGATACTAGATCACACTTCTTTGTAAAAACCTCGAATCCCTCCCGAAAACTGTTCGGTTTAAATCACGTACTCTGGCAGCCGTCCACTCTGCCTCACTTGGCATACCGTGCGCAAGAAAGGGTCGGTTGCGTCTCTAAAAAAAAAAAAAACCGGTTTGCCAGCTGCCGTACAAAGAGGTGGCCCAATCCCAGCCCGGAACAAGTTGGTCAGGCTACAGCGCTCCCATTCCGACGCCCAGACAAAGACGCCGAAAGTCCTGTGTAGCTCGTGAACATTTGATCGTGAATAATGGAATACCTGCATTACGTACCAACGCTTGCTGATAAAGAAAAGGTTGCAAACGGTGGCTCTGGCAAAAATGGAAAGTTTAGTGCCTTTCCACTTCTCTGGTCTCTCCCGTGTCTCCTTGGCTTGCCCTTTGCAGTACTGCTCCCTATCACGATAAGAATCGAGCGGGACGCCCAAGTACTTGCCCAATCACCGACGTGCACTTGGTGCGCAGTTCACCTGTGACATTGTGGCTTTGTGAGTTTCATCATAACATTCTTTGCAGCGACCACTGTGAACGACGAGCTTCTTTCCTGGCTGCACAGTTCTGATGCCGAGAGGTTGCCGCTTCCACATACAATTAGGCGCTTTTCCATGCCACTGTGAACACCAGACTCGCCTCAGTACCAAGTAGTTCTGAGTTGTCTTCTGGTTAACATTTCAAAATGCCCAGCGTCCGTCTTTATTTTGGATGATCCTTGGCTGTCAGGCATAGATTGTTTCGCTGGAGGACCAGGGGCTCGCTGTCTGCACTTTGTGTGGCGAACTGGCACAGACCATAGGTCCGTTGCCCTTGTGTGGTCGCTTGAAATTCCACACAATTTTTCAGCAATATTAGGTGCAGCTTTGGGACATTCTCAAGGTGGGCTCACGGCCGATCAGAGCGTTACGCTTCAAATAAACACTTTGAATGCTTTTAGCCCTGACTCATCTCCTCTGAGTACATAGGTGGTATTATGAAAACCTGCAAGTGCTGAAATTTATAGCTGGCTAAATTTTCCGCATTTCTATCTTGCCTTCTTTCTTGAGTAACTTCTCCAGGTAGAAAGTTCTGGCTAGCAAAACCGAAAGCCCCTTCCTTTCTCTGAGACTATTTGCTGTACCTTTTAGTCCGATGAGCATGTCTGTGCGAACTGCCGCACATTGTACTTCTTTTTTCAATACACTTAAGCTATTCGCCATATTTTTGCTTTGTTTGGCTGTTGGTAGCAATCAACCGTCATTCTAGCTAAAGGAACACTAAAGAGAAGTAGTCAATTAATTTGTACAGGCAAGGCATCATTCTCCTATGTTTTGTTTTCATAGCTTACGTTGTATGTACCGGCTTCTGTATATAAGTCATGGTAGCTCGCTCCCATTACTACTGTATTTTTATTTCCGGCGTCGTAGTGGCATGGTGAGAGGCCTTGCTTCTCCGCTTCCAATACTCCATCCTGTTCAACAAAAAAAAAAATGTGAAATTATAAATACTCTAGGAGTTGTTCACCAACTCATTTCTGAAAAGAAAGGTCTTTTGTAAGCCGGAAGGTGCTTACAAAGAAGATACACAACAAACCACACACACAAAAAAAAATCTAACGGACAGATCCAACGCATTTGTTTTCATTTGTTACCACGACGCAGTTGGAGCTTTCACTACCAAGGCAACATGAAGATAAATAAGTGGCGACGGGGCTTAGAAGTATCGAGATCCACTGCCAGCAGTAGAGAGAAGTCGTAACGTGCTGTGTTCGTGTCCGAACGCAGCAAGAACCGTAATGCTCCATGCACTTGGTTGCCTCTATCGCCGTTTTTTTTCTTTGTAATTTATGTCAGGAAGAGCCCGTACTTATACCCAGGAAGGAAGCTTAGTGGTAAAGCGTGAAGACAGTGGTAGGCCGGTCAGTAGATGACTCTATGCAGTTTCCATTCGTTCGTTTTTTACTTGTTGGCTAGTGTCAACTCGAGGTAAGAAACAATTGGCTTATTTTTTCTTTGTTTGCTGTTGTACGTTACAGTTGTTTCTTTAGATATGTTTCGATAGCTGCTCTGCTCAGTCGTTTGCTACTGCCCATCTTGTGGTGGTTGATGAGCAGCACGTGTATGTTCTAATCAAGATACCTGTTGAAATAGTGGAGAAACAAAGTTCTGGGTGTGACTTTTTCTGCTCATATGACATGGACTTGTCAGTACCTAAATGAGGAAATGTTTATTTTGCTTTTTATAAATGCTCATTCCAAGCATTGGTGCGTTCATGCAAGGTTGTGGCACCAGGTAAGCAGCAGTAGTTCCCGTACAAAGCTCCACCAGACGGCCTCAACTGAAGAAAGTATATTCAAGACAAGTGTCGTTTTGGTATTTGGAACTTTTAGGATAACTGCATGTGGAGGTGAAACGTGCGAAAGTGGTTAATGGGGGGGGGGGGTGGCATTACAAACAAAACCAATTCGCTTTTACGAAATTGGCGTGGAAAATACCCAAGTCAGACCAAACAATACCGTACCTAGAATATCACGAAACCATCTTACTTCCTCCACTTTAAGAGTGCAAATATATGGACAACTTCGCGTTTTGAACACAACTTGGCGTAAGCCGACGTCAATCTACGCGAGGTACACAAAGGTGGCCGAAATACAGGCTCCCAGCCATACCGGGTTGGACAGTCGCAGAATGCCTTTTACTCGCACTCAAGAGAAATGTGTCGCTGTACAGCCTATTTTCAGTTTCTTAGGAGACGGAATTTTCATGTTACAACTTCATGGTTATCGGACTCATCGGCCTTATCTTTTGTGCGTTCCGCCGGCCCAAGCAACGCGTTCGCGTGCTATCGCCTTATCACTCGCCCCGTTTTATGCTAACGTGGGTTCCGAGAGAAGGTATATTTTGTGTGTAGAGGGGGTGGCCGGGAGGGACATAAGAAGCGTCCAAAACTGTCCCGTAAGAAGTAGTTAAAGCGAAACTAACCGCGTCACAACGACTGAACTGCTTTGTCGCTAATTGCAACATAATTCCGGGTGCAGCCAACATGCCTCAAAAGTACCCAAAAACTAACCAAATAGGTTACAATAATATGGGACTCAGAGAAAGAGCTACAAACTTGTCTCAATAAGATTCAGTACACGCGGAACTAACTGCGTCACAACGGCTGAGCTGCTTTTCTCTTAACTGCATCGCATTTCCAGGTGCCGCAAGCGTGCCCCAAATCTACCAGAAAAATGGTGAAATAATGTTGGGGCTCGCATAAAGCGTCGCGGACATGTCCCAGGAGTATTCAGTACACGCGAAACTAACTGCGTCGCAACGGCCGAGAGTATTTTTACGCTGTGTTACAACGCTCGTTGCCATGCCATAAGCCTAAATTACTTGAAACACAGAGCAGACTGCCAAACGAAATTTCTCACCTTATAGTCTAATAGCGCAGTGGTGCTTGTCGAAGTGCAGAAGGAACGCAGGAATACTATGAGAGCCCAACCAGCCAGGTTATATAAAAGAGAGAGAGAGAGGGAGAGCTGGTACCGGTGAACAGCAAACGCTCGCTTGCGCAGCCAATCACGCTCGCTTCTGTCACGTGTCTCATGTATGGCGCAAGCATATGGCGCGCATGACGTGTCATTCGCTTGTTTCTAGGTTAGGCAAGAATATTAACTCGCAAGGTTTATCTGCGCGCAAAACTTATTTAGTTTTAGCGGAAAAGAATGAAACAATAAAGCTTTGTCTGAAAGCTTCGTTTCTTATTATTCTTTCCTTTTCATCGATGCTGTAATCAACGTTAGGTCTACGTATTTCCTTTTGACAGTTTTCCCGGAGTGTCCTTCCTTATCTGTTGATTTTCGCTATGATTTTGAGCTCAGAATTTGCAAAATCCACGCACGATTCAGTAAAGAGAAACGAAGCGCGCTGGAGTCCATTCGCTCTCTTATGCTGGGTCCTTGCCAACTTTCGAAACTTTCGCGTTCCTTATGATTGCAAACGTTGCAAGACGCCCGCTACTTCGCCACCTCTTAACCCTTTAACCGGCAGGATATACTTGACCTAGAACGTTTTTATTCCTTTTTTTGTTCTTGATATTGTTCAAATGCATACCAAATGAAATATGAATGGGTTTGTCGGAAACTGAACGAGATACAGCGGGTCAAAATCTTTTGTTGACCAGCTGGTACATGGCAAATGAATAATCTAAAAGTTGTGTTTGGTACGTGTTTTCACGAGGTAAATGTGTGTTCTTGAAATGCACTTCTACGGAGATAAAAAAATAATACCTTTCTTAAACAAAGGAAGAAAATTTGGCATTAGCGATGATATGACCACCACGTTCGCTAAAAAAAAACCGAGTCTTTCACCAAAACATCTGCTGCGGCTCACGGTTGACAGTTTTGTGAGCACAACTGTTGAGCAGGTACATAAACTACGATACATTGAAGCACACCGACTAGTACTTGGTTTTGTGTAGTGTTTACAGATGTTTTTGTAAGGTCAACAAAATCGTTGAGCTGCCTGTTAAAGGATGAAAATGTTTCTAGGAAGTTCAAAAAACCCTCATTCCAGCGGGCTATCTCTCGCGACGCAGACCTCACCTAGAGGTCTGGCAAGACCTATACGATGACCATATTACTGTGCAGCACAGCTACGGCTCCTAAGGAAACAGACCCATGTGCTGTTAACAACGAAAGTGTGTTATCTTACATCTAATCAAAGGCGTACAGTAAAGCGGAGGCTAGGTCTTGTATTATTCGATGTGAGCTGAAAGCTGGCTGTGTGTTGCAAAAAAAACAATTGACTAGGAGTTCTTCATTCCACGCAAGAAATCATTCCGGGTCGTTCTCCCCAAAGCAAGCTGCCGAAGGGTGGGGAACTCATGAAAGGTTAACAGCCCTTCCTTGCTACTATTTTGGTAGCCAACTTAAAAATTGACTAATATACATAAATCTCAAACAACAAACGAAATCTATCCTCAAAATTAGCACTGGGCATAATTAGGCTTCGATAAACGAGGTTTTCTAGCGCATTCTCCCCAACTCTGACACATATTGAGACAGACTGCTTAAGAGCGAGCTTATTCTGTATATTTCCAAGCAAAAGAAAGAAAGAAAGAAAGAGAGAAAGAAAGAAAGAAAGAAGCAGTCTGAAAACCACACACACGTTGGAACACGCCCAAGTATGGTGCTTCTAATTGTTTTTCGTTTCTCGCGAATGGTGTAATGTGGACTTTTCTCTCAGATGTGATAAGCACATTGACGCCTTGTTTTCTCTTTAGATAAATGCTCTTGTTCGATACTTGGTTAGAAAAGCTGGCTCTGCGAGCCCGCATTTTCTCGGCTTCCTGCTAGTGGAGCCGCCTGTTTGCTATCGCTGAGCAGCTGGAAGCCATTAGGGAAACTACGCGGTAGGGAGCATAGCCCGATATTGCGGTCAAATTCTATTCGTTGCAACCCGGCCATTTTCATTTGCTCCTGGTGGAGCTGAGGCATCGTGTGCGCACATGTATGTGTTTGCGCGCGCGCGTGCGTGCACACCTGTGTGTGTTTATGTTCATCTGTGTGCGTGAGTGTGTTTGTGTGTGTAACACTTCTTACCAGCCTATATCTCTGTGGGCCGACTTTGCGACTCTGACTTCGTGCCACTACCGATACCATCAGAAGTCTTCACCGGTTGTCGTAGGGCTTGCTGTCTGGTTCCTTTTCTTTACGAGTTCTGAAAAGAAAAACACTATCGTGAGGTCACTAATCAGCAGTAGGGCTCTTACAAGAAATTCATGCCACCTGAACAAGAACTATGTGCGATTAAAAGCATAAATGCTTTTATTTACGGTATTAGCGGCAACAAATGTAATGGTAGTGATGATAAATGCCGACGCTTAAGTGTAGCAAACATGGCCAGGTGCAGGAATTCAGTAACTTTTTGATAAGTTATTGTACAATGACAAACGTACATTGCTCTGAAATATTAAACTGAAGTACTGATATCCGAAGCATCTTGTGCCAGATAGGCCGAGTCGCAACACACAGCTGCAGCAAGTGCGTAGTTTGTACACAACGCACCGGAGAATACTTTCCCGCGCTTCATTCGCCAATTTCTACGTCTACTTGTTAGAAGGCATCAGAGACACATCCTTCCTTCCCCTTGGTCTGCCCAAAGCCTCCGCGAACTTTCTGCAATCCTTTTCCCAGCTGCTGTTTCCCGGGCGGAACCACGGCTCCGCCTTCAGGCATCTTATTTCGTTCCTGGAGGACATGTAGTTGTCGTATAAATTGTGAATGCGCCGCATGGCTAGCGCTGACGGTGGTCCGTAACGGTACTGGGCTCTGCAATCGCCTGCACCTTCTCTGTCTTGTCTTTTTTTCTTCCTTCTTTATTTCCCCCCTCACCCGCCGTGGTTGCTCAGTGGCTATGGTGTTGGGCTGCTGAGCACGAGGTCGCGGGATCGAATCCCGGCCACGGCGGCCGCATTTCGATGGGGGCGAAATGCGAAAACACCCGTGTGCTTAGATTTAGGTGCACGTTAAAGAACCCCAGGTGGTCAAAATTTCCGGAGTCCTCCACTACGGCGTGCCTCATAATCAGAAAGTGGTTTTGGCACGTAAAACCCGAAATATTATTATATTATTATTTCCCCCTCGTCTTCATCAAGGCGCTGAGCCGTGCTCCATAAAGGGCTGCAGCAAACAGCGTCTCTTCTTCTTCACAATCACACTCTCTTTCTCTGCATCCGCAAAGACGAAAGGCTGTCAGGCACGCGAGTTCATCACGTTATTGCACGTCTTGCATTTCATAACTACGCATCGAGAGAGCCTTCTATATTTCTGACGTTTCTTCGGACAATGGAGATTTTCGGGCATGAAAGCCAAGCTATTCGATTCAGCATACTTGCTTCACAATTCTTCCGTACCTATCTGTATTTTCAAGGGCGCGATAGACGAATTACGCAGATCTAACCTATCTGATGAAGTACATGTGGGAACAAAAATTATCCCGCAGATTAGATCTCGCTACGTTTCTTGTCGTTAAGGCGATTAGCATAGAAGCAACGTTGCGTGACAAGGTAACCATATTACCGACGGCACGTTTCTTTAGGATTTGTAGCGGTCGACATTCTGCAGTTTTCCTCACTTCCGCTATATGAAACTCACAATAACATCGGTATGGGCCCCCATTGTCATGAATCTCGCTCGCTGGGGTCGGCCATGGGCATGGTGACATGTCGACGACTGCATAACAATGACGCACGACGCACGGATGGACAGACGGATGAATTTAAGGAGCCTGAAGTTGCCAAAGAATCCCACTCTGGTCTGCTAGGCTAGACTCCCGAATCTAATTCTATAGGGATGCCGCTGCTCCACTCAGCCTGGCATATGAGCCTTCATAAAATGTCGTGCCCTGGGTGCTGACAAGCGCTTTTCAGCTTCTGTTCGGCCGGCTGTGTACATGGCCGCGGCTTTAGGAGATATAACAAAGAGAAGCCACTCATGGAGAACCTGGAGCAGCCACATAAGAAAGTGATAAATGTACCAATGAAAACGAGGACGGGAAATACGGCAGAGCAAGACAACGACTGCAGTATCAATGACAGCATCATGAAAGCAGGGCAACGACCCACAGAGACGGGAATATGACGACGGATCGACAACACTGTTGTTACAGCAAGACGAGCATAGCGGCAAGGTTAGCCTGCGAGTGTAGATGTTGTATTTGAAATCAATGTTACGCGACTGATAAATCCTCTTATTTACGCTATGCGCTCACCAAAGCTCATTTGCGGTCATGGACCTTGCTGCACTGCTTTCCAGACTTATACAGAGCAGCTAAGCGAGCTCTCCACTGGCATTTTTTGCGGTTCTGCGGCTTTTCTCTATCCTGGAAGGAACGCGAAGCCAACAGCACGAAAGACAATGGGTGGGGGATATAGTCAGGGGCTTCTGAGGCACAGTCCTTGGAGGATATCTACATCAGAAAGAGATGGAATACACATATGTGCACAAAGGGAAACGAAAATGGCCTCATCAATGAAAAAAAAAGAGACCGATGCAAGGAGAAGGAGGACGAGATCCCTTTTACGAGATGGAAGTATGGCCTGAGCTCTTAGATCTCCGGATATGAGCGATGTTGCGGAAAATGGCAGAACAGCCGGGATCACCGGTTATCCTATGTTAGTGCTCATTTGATATTTTTTTATGTCTGACGTCTTCTCCGTCGTTCTTTCTCTCTTTGTGGCCACATCTCGTGGCTATGATGTATGGCACCGTGCGCGTATTCCTCTGCTCACGCCGTCAGCCTAGTCGCGAGAGAAGCAGGAAAATGCTACAGTGACCTCTTCGCCCT
The DNA here is from genome assembly GCF_050947875.1 of Dermacentor variabilis. NCBI lineage: Eukaryota > Metazoa > Arthropoda > Arachnida > Ixodida > Ixodidae > Dermacentor > Dermacentor variabilis. The sequence goes on from NC_134574.1 coordinate 131,768,226, forward strand.
ATTGTTCTAAGTTTTGCGTTCCGATGCAAGCTGTAGATGACGCTTTCGCCACTTGGTGTTTGTGTGTTAGTTAATCTACGAGTTTGTGCGTGCGTGTTAGTTGGCACGTGCAGACGTGCACATTCCTCCGGCGATTTTTGATGTCATGGTTTAAGCAAACTGTTCTTCTGTTGTGGTTATGAGGCTGCCTTGGAAGTGTAAGACAGGATAAGGCGAGCGTTATATCTGATGGAGGAATCGCCTGCCTCACTTTTATAAACATAGGTGCCGTATTCCACCGGCGAACTTCGTGAACTCGTTCGTCTGCAGCGAATAGCGCCGACAGAGCGCGAAAAGATGGTAAAAATGGAAATAATTTCAGATATAGGAATTGAGAATTGCGATTACACTGCGGATAGATCCAGTACAAAATGTAAGTGTCGCCTAATTTGCCTACTGCACAAAGGTCATATTTCTCACGTTCTTTTGTGCAATATACATTCGGTCAATATGTATCATGGTTCCGTATTCTCGAAGTTGTTGATTGGCACTTGTGAATTTCTTTTCGTGGATTCCCTCCCACATTGGTATCTCAGGAAACGAAAAAGCTGATGCGCTTGCATATGCAGCGCTCTACCATCCTCCTAAAATCAAGCCTCCAAAGAATAATCAATTGCAAAAATCTGAAATTCGAAATCACTTTGCGCCGTTTTGGGTTCCACCGCATATGCCCTGTGTAACCAAGAGATTACACCGAGAGGAAGCCTCACTTCTATATCGAATAAGGACAGGACCTGCTAATACACCGGCCTGGTTATTTAGGATGGGGCCAATCAATTCTCCGAACTGTACGGCATGCAACGAGACAGGAGACATTGAGCACTTTTTGTGGTCCTGCCGGCAATTCCAAGATGAAAGGGACGCTCTCCTGAAGAATGTGCAAAAAAAGGACCTTCCGCATGCGCACCTACAACACCTTATATTTTCCGAGGGATCAGTTATAGCCCGCAAAGAAACTTCGCGACTCCTTATCGATTTTCTAAGAGAGTCTGGTTTGATGGACATATGGTGAAATCCTTCAGCGGTATTGTGCGAGACGCTCGGGCGGAGCAATTGCCGGCCTTGATCGCCAGGCTAAACCCGCATGTTGCTACAATTCACCACAACCACCACCACATCTTTTCGTTTCAGCCATCAGTTCTTGCATTTTAATCCAGTTAATTGAAATGGCAGTCACAACAAATATATCCCAGTGTTATTTAAATGACAAGCATCCTGATATTACTTCTTAGGCACGTCGCGAACTCACCTGCCGGCATACGAGACTGGTATGTGGAATGCAATAAACGTTCTAGGAAACTGGACTCTAAAAAATGCCGTACAATGCATTGTCTCTTTTTCTTTCTATTTATCTATTGCCGGTTATAATACGCACAGTGAGTTGTAAACCTATGCCGTTTTGCTGGCTTGCGTGCGGAAAAGAATATGGTAATCCGTTACCTAAATAAGCTCACTTGCTGCTGGGTCGTTCTAGCTGCACACAAAAGAAAAATCAGGCTTTACTACAGACAAAGAAAAACAGGATCTTTGCTTATGGCACACATTAGGCATTTTACCTACAGAATCACTCAAAAGACATTGGTCATGCTTACATTTCAAAGCAAGTTTTCGCAGCATGCCATTAGGTAAGGACACGACAAACACGCGACTGTATTGCAGAACAATTAAGTTCTAAATACATGGAGTTCTCGCAGAGCTGCAGTTTTGTCCGGAGGCATGTCGCACTGATTACTTTATCGAAACCTTTTAGGCACCTGTGTTTGCCTTTTAGTACAAGTGTACTACGCAGCAAATTTAATAACGATTTATGTATTCATTCATTCATTCATTCATTCATTCATTCATTCATTCATTCATTCATTCATTCATTCATTCATTCATTCATTCATTCATTTCATTGACTTGAGTGTCCCGAAGTAACCATACGGCTGGGAGGGAAACTGCGTATGGATGGCTGCGGATTAATTTGGCCCCCATTCGGGATCGTTAACATGCTTCTAAATGTGTGTGCAAGATAACTTCTGCATATCTGTCCCCATTGTAATGCGGCCGCCGCCATTTTCAATCGAACCCGCGACCTCGTGCTCAGTAGCAAAACGTCATGTCCACTGAGCTATCATGCAGAATGATGTAGCATGAGTCATTGGGGAAATGGAGAAATGCTCAGTGCTGTTGCGTGCTTAGACGTTGTGGAGAAAACACGCATGCGTTTTCTTTCCGCGGAAGAAAGTGCCTAATATGTCCTAAGAGGATGGCAAAAAACACGCTGACGCGCAAAAGAAAGATAATTTCATCATAGAAGCAAGGAAGAGGTAGTAAATACATGCCGGCCGAATGTTTGCGAAGGAAACTTAAACACCACTCGAGAGAAGCACGTAATAAAACGTACATGCGAAGTGCCCGATTGAGAAATAGTAATGGGGGCTGAACGTCGCTGTCGCTAGAAATTCAGTAGGTATGTTGACTCGTAAGAAAAAATATATTAACAGGCACAAAACTTGACCTTAGCAACTACTGGCAGCATTTCCGGGTCAGTAGCAGCAATCAATCTGGTAAAATCTTGAAAGATGAGCACCCATTGCTGATGTATGCTGCTATGTGTCTATCGGCGGAGGTGTCTTTTGTTGGATATATTGTTGTTACTTCTTCGTTTTCCCAATGCATGTGTGTAAACTAGGTGATTTTATATCGAAGCTTCTCTATACGTGAATATTATCTTTCTTGCATATGCGGTACCTTTCTTCCATAAGCAGTGTTTTGTCCTTTTCTGGCTGTTTACTGTTAAGGCACATAAGCGCAATAACAGCAATTCCACGCCCCTCGCCGCTAATACACCCTGGTGCGTTGCAACGCCCATTCGCCTAATCCCCTCTCCCCTTTAGAAGAACCCTACTTATATGCACTGTGCCAAGGAAAGCATGTGTCGCCTTGAAAAAGAGAAGACCATTTGTCGAAACGTTGGCTCGCGCTTTTACCATGTTCTCGTTTTGCTCATCGTCTCGAATTTCCATCTCCCGCCTTCCCCACGTTTTCCCTACACAAGCTCACTTAATGTTTTACTGGTTGCTGTGGCCGCATAGGTGTTAACGGAACAGGTGCACCTTCATATAAGTTATATGACTAGACTTGCTGTTACTCTTTTTTTTCAAACATGTACGAAACGGCCCATGTAAGTACCACATTGCAGTCTATTCCTTGTTTTCGGGCCCACTATAAGACGACGGTCTCTCCCAGCCATTTGCAATTACAAATATCTTGCGCTAGCTGACTCCATCTTGCGCCTGCAAATTTCCTAATTTCATAACACTACCAAGTATTCTGCCCTCCTCGACTATGTTTGTGATCCTCTGACACACAGTCTGTAAACCTAATGCTTCACCGGTTACCTGGAATACTGATTACATGGCCGAGGCCATGTAATCAGTAGAAGAAGAATCAGTAAAAGTAATGAAGCTGGACAGCTGTCCATCCAGCTTCATATATACATATGGGTGTGTGTGTGACCGATAAAAGAGATAACCGAGGGCGCGATTTTTGTTAGTCATAGCATAAGCATCTTTGTTTGTTGGCTTCTTATCTCATATGCACCGAAACATTGGTACCATCATTGTGTAATGATAGTGACGATGCAACACTCCGGGTATTATCAGTGTAGGGAAGATTATTTATGCTCTTCTTTACAACGCATCTCAATAGATGATTTCACAGAAAGTATATGGTTCGTCACAAGTAAGCTGACTTATGTTACAGAGTGCACAGAGAATCTATCATTTATGTTTCTCAGGTTACTTCAGTGTGCATGCTTCGAAAATCATAGTATTTATTCAGAGGCGTCCACAGTGGAATTCCCCTATGAGAACATATGGCGCTAGTCGCATTAAAAAGAACAAATAATGAAATAAGACGTTCTTTCACCGACATATGCGGGATTCTGACGGCGAAACACGGATAAAAAAACTTAACTAATGTCCGACCTCGGGTACGAGGCATTCGTACGTATTAATGTACACTGCATTTGAAACTCAATTAAAGTTGTGTACTCCTTATTGAGATACGGACTTCTTCAAATAAAGGCACGAGAGGCATTTTAATAATAAAAGAATATTCCTGGAAACTAGACATGACAAGTGCCTTCGCCAGGCTGTCCCACTCGCCTGATGCGAATGCACTGTCTAGGCAAGCGTTCAGGTTTACCTCCGACCCAGTGGCTCGATAAATTACTTGTGGGGCTGAATGAATGCAAAGCTCACGCTACAAATGTTGGCGCAGAGGTGGTGAAGGGTATTTCAGGTCACGTACTTCTTAATTAGCGGGCTGCGAAAACCCCAAGATAACTTCCTTGGCTGATGCGCATTTGGCATTTGTGCCTTTGTGACGTACTCGTTATTTACGCGCGGTGGCTTTCTTCATTATTTCGTGCCTTCTGCTTTCCTTTCCTATGTTTCTTTATCTTTATCTGGGAACATTGTCGTCAGTTTTCTTTGTTTGCCTCGTTTGTTTTAAGATCTTTGAACTGGGCGCCACGATGCCTGCAAGAAGACGAATGTGTAGCAGCGTTAAACACCAGAGGAATATACGCCTTGTCGGGGCTTCTGGTACGACTGTATAAGACGGTCTACGTCATGTGTATGCATGACGAGGGCCACAATAAAGAATGAAAGATGCATGCATTTAACAAAGACGTTAAATTTTAAGTGACCTTATGTCCGAGAGTTACAGAGTATAATAGTCGTTAGTGTATTCGGCCTATGGTTTAACATAGAACATGCCTAGGAATGCTAAACTATTTACTTTCATCTTTGCACATCCGCCGCCAAGGTTTCTGAGTGGTGGCGCTGGCTAACACTTCCAAGGTAAATTCCAGTAGTAAAACATAAATAAGGAAGAAAGTGGATGCGAAAACGGCGCCGCAGTAGCTCAATTGCTTAGAGCATCGCACACGTAATGCGAATAGAAAACACTTTCCTTTAAGGCAAGAAACCGGGGTCATAGAACTTACGCTTTCGTGACATAACTTGGCGTACATGCTCTTTCTCCTCGAGAAGCTCGAGGGCATTGACGTTTTCGCAGGCAAAGCGCTGATCTTGTATTCAAATACGTAAACTACTCAAACGTCTTTGCTACCTTTTTTCTTCTTCTGTTCGTGTTCAGCGGTATTCCAACATTTATTTGTCCTGTATACTTTGTGCAAGTTCTCTCGTCTATGCACCCGCCACTGTTTGCGTTTTTTGCCCCCAATGTCGTTATGCAAATGTGACAGGTCTAGCAGACGACGCATACATTTTGTGGCAGCTGACAACACGGCATTCCGCTCTTCAACACATGGCGTCTGTTCTGGCTCACGCAGTGCCTGCTTTGGAAAGAGTGCTCACTTCTTGCCTCTCAAAAGAAGCACCAACCAAAAAATCAGATGTTTGGCTGTCTGCGCATCCCCATGTTATAAAGTGTTTTGAACATTCGCTTCTTCAGAAGTCTTTCCAACAGCGAATGGAGCTCTTTCGAAGTCTGTGAAAAGCAGCTGGCCTATTGCTGCTACATGACTTGTACTTATTTGTCGCCCATTGCCATAATTACTTTTCAAGAAAAGCTCGGACGAGATTAGATAAAATCGTTATTACGGATATTGAGTCAAGTGCACGTTGATCGGCACACTGATCTGCATTGAAACCATTTAGGAGTATTCTTTTTGTCAACTCTAGTGTAGCTTAACTCATCTATAGCTGTTCTTAGCTTCACGCTGTTGGATCAGATAATCAGAGTGAAAAGGGAGCAAAAGAAAGAATTCTCGGAATGGAAAGAGGGGGAAAAAACTACATAAAGAAGTCTTATCTGTGAAGATGTAGGACGACAAGCGGGTTCAAACATCAAACACCGTATAAATTTCTGCGTTTTAGTTGTTTCTGTTTTGTCTGAATTCACGTTTTTGTTATTCTCCTTTCCTTGCTTGGCGTGGGCATCTGCCTTCCGTTTGCAGAAGCGAGTACCTGCAGGCTACAATGTTTACTGAAGTGAGTAAGGTCAAAGTCAAACCACACCCCGTAACAACTGCTTCCTCGGAAGGAGCTGCGCACTGCGACTAAATTTAAGTGGAGGGCCGTCTGCGTTCTTATAATCTACATCGCACGTCCGCTGTTTTGATGGTAAACATACTTATTCAACTCGATCTCTATATCCGCACCGCAGAACTCGCCAAATAGCTTCACAGCCGGAGAACGCCCAGAAGGTCTGTATGAATTATGCATCGCTGCGATCGACCCACAGCCATGTAAAACCGAAACGGAGGCGACCTTGGCGTTCGTCACGGGAAGACCTCCCGAAAGTGGTTGTGGAAAGGAGGAGGGGGCGAGGGGGCGAGGGGGCGAGGGGGCGAAGATGATATCTCTTTCTTTGGAGGGTCCAGTCTCCTGGTCCAGTTTGGTGCAGTTCTTTGGTGAGCTGCTTCCTGCTCTTCCATAGAGTAAGCGAGGATGCACCTATATAGTACTTTGTGGCTATACCTTCCTAAATCGCTTCTGTCTCCGTACGAAACGCACACATGCATTTAAGACATGTGCAACCGACGTATTCACCTCTTAATGTTACCAGGGATAGAGAAAAAGTGCCCCATGTGCGGCACACGCTGCAAATCACCGTTCTTCGTATTCGAGACTCTAGCTAAACGCTCACCTCGTAGCGAGCGCGCCGACGACAAGCATGTCTAGGTTCAGCCTGACCTCAAGTTCTCAGATTACAGCGTGGTCTGCAATGTTGCCTGGTAGTTCTCAAATCGTGGTGATGCCGCCACGCAAAAGCCCGAGAAATAAAGAATGCATATCGAAAGAATTTGGCTGTATAACACCATGCGTCCCATCGCGGTGGCACGACAACAATATACGTATGATTTCATTGTTTGCCTGAAGAAGCAGACGACATGCAATCAAACCTGCATGGACGAGTATCTTACCCAATGAGAAAACGCAGCCGATAGTATGGTTGTTTATTCGAAACACTTCACCATGGACGACTTCTTTGCTGCTGGTGAGTCGACCATTTCTTTTTTAAACACGTTGCTGGCGTTTCAAATTGACGAGCGTACTGTGTTTAAGAGGTATTTTAATAAATTTGTCATGCACTCTTAAGATTCATTTGGTTTTGTTAGTTTAGTCTTGTGTCCCTGTATTAGTGTTACTAAAATTCCTTAAGCAGCAGGAATATTCTCGCTAATGCACTTTTGTCCGCAGGCACCTACAGCAAAAACGATAACTAACTCGAAAGGTTTGAAGTTGATCGTGACACATGCTATGCCGCGAGGCGACATATCGTTTTGACAGCATGCTTTGGGTGTAAGCAGAAGATGATGCTTTCTCACTCAAGGGGTTGAGTTGTGAGTTTATTTGCGCGCGAGAAATTTACAAGCCACTGCACACAGTGCTCGTGCCAGATTTGGTGCCTTCAACCACGCCAAAGTGTCGATACTTTGCTTTCTGACTCTGTGCACAGAGCTAGATTCCATTACAACTGGTCTGGTCTGTTTCGAAGTCATGCATTTGCACTAATACAAGGAACATTGCTGAAAACGGAACCCTCCCTAAGTTTCGGCAACCTATTGAAAGAAGCACAGCTTCGTGTGATTGGTTAATTATTATTCAATTCTCACGCTTCACCAGGGTTTGAGAATCCCCACGGGCGGTGTGTGTTTTCTGTGTTGCCAACACTGGACCCTACTTCGAACGCTACGTACTGCGAGTGTCAGACATAAACTGCCTTATCCCACAAATCAGGCAACTATAAAAAAAACGTGCACCCCGCCTCATAAACTGCACTCTAATTTGTTTTTATCCCAGGAAACACTGACCAGGTCACATAACAGCCTTTAGCCTCGTTCTACCAGTGGACAATATCTGTATTGAGCTTCTGGAAGTACGACAAACGTTACTTCCTAATAATTGCGGGGTGCTATGTGATATACTCCAACACGTGTCCAAGTGCAGAGATGCTTATACGAAGGTCTGACAGAGTCAAGTATCGTACCTGTAGACGTAGAACAAAGCTGCGAGCATGTGCTTGCAGCTTTCGTAGGACCACAACACACGGACACTCTCCTTTTTTAACATCCAGCTAGCTTGAAAAACTCGTTCTGTTGAAAAACGACTGATGCCGCTCCGTAGGCAGGCTGGACGTTCGCAAGCACGGCCCAACTATTTCCGCAGTTTAGTCACTGATATCTTTGAAACCGATCAAGATAAGGTAAAGGGTGGCGTTTGGACGAAACACATTGATTTTACATCACAACCGAGAAACTTCAGCACGGCACACACAGCACCAAGACAAAGAGCCTCCGAGAACCTGAACGGCGTATAGTCATCTTAGCTATTTTAGACCGTGTAGCCAACACAGTGATTCTAGAGTTGCCAATAATAGACGTATGTCTGCGCGATGAGTAGAGAAGAGTACTTTTGACCTTCAAAAAATTGAAACGCACTACACAAGTTATTTGATGGAGATCACACAACCCTATGACTAGAATGGCGTGATACATCTGCTGCACTGGGAAAGTTACTGCGAGTCTTAAGCAATGTTCAAGATATAGACCTAGTTACCCCTCGAAGTTGATTGCAGTGGTCAACGTGAGCTAAACTCGCCGGCAGAACAAGATAAATGTTGTACAAGCCTGGTCTCAAAGCTTATTATTGGGCACGAAGAAAACAAATGAAGCATGACGAGTAAGGACACTACGTTGTGACAAGATGGATGCGTGTTTTCCACTTGCACAGATGAGAAAACATCAGCCCTAAAACGTACGCTTGGTAAAATCTGGTGAAATTATACAAGTTCAATGGTGGAACTTTGCTGTTTCGTCATTGGACGCAGCGTGCCACTGAGTGGGGTTTTACAACGAGATGATTATGCTCGAATATAGAACACATCAAATACCACTGACATATTCCTCACTTTGAACACTCGATTACATTATAATGCGCACAGCAGGAAAGTGATATATTTTATTAGTAGAACGGCAACTTGTACCTTTGTTTGCTTTTCACTAGTGTGCCGCCACGGGAACAGAACCAGATTCTTATGCCACAAGGAGGAGGCGCGTCATTGCCTCGAATTCAAAATCACGTCCTATAGTTTTTTTGTGTGTGTGTGAAGCAACTATAGTTGTCAGTTTTCTGCTTTAGGGTTGTGTGAACAGATTCTCGTAGCTTATCTTTTGTCATCTATTGTGTCCTTTCCCTCTCTCTAGTGTAGAGTTGCAAGCGACATATTTATTCTGGTTACCCCTCTCCGTCTTTATCTCTTGATTTATCTTCCCTATGCATTGGTGTCTAATATATCAGGTGTTCATTGGCGACTAAACCATAAAAAAGTCTACGGAACAATTTACATGACTGGCCAGAGTACTTTTTCGTCGATGACCGCGGTGGTTTTTTTTCTCCTCTACAGCTTCTAACACTACGCGATAATTCACCCCCATCCCTTTCTTACAGGCTCTCAACTTTCTTTCCCGTAAAAAGATTCTGTTTTATACAAAAAGCATGGACCTTTCTTTTTTCAAGATTTCATTCCGTGCGCTGCCCCAAGTCTTTCGGCTCTTCTAGTTACCACCGCACAACGCTTGAAACAATAGGTCCAGGCGCTGCCACTAACGAACCCAAATCTCGAATCATGACGAACAGACAACGAAAGCAAGGTAAAAGTAAAAACAGGAGCTACAGATCGATCGAAATTTCCTCGGATTTTTTATATGAAAACACAGAAAGTCTCGTGTCTGTCGACGGCACACGTCATGCTTCGGCATTCCTCAATAGCCCGCGCTGGCAACTTCAAGCACTCCGTGCCTGCCAGCGGCGTCGCTTTTTCTGCTTTGACACTACGTGCATATACAAAAAAAGCTGGCATCTTCGCTCGCACGGCGAATCGCTGAAAGCAATGGCTAAGTTAGCTTTGCACTTTCATTTATGCCATGTTGTTCTAATTGCACAGGGGAGCGACATGTTGGCGTGACACATAGGGAGGCTGCAGGCTCCTTAGTGACGCAGCACGCGACACTGCTTCTGATGGGTTACCACAGGAACTGGCGTGGCTGGCGTCGAACTTCGATGGCAAACGAGACGACACCAACGGCAAGCCATCGGCGTTATCCCAGTCAAATATTACGCGACGTTAGCCTGACTGGTCACTGCTCAGACCAGAGCACATGCACCAGCTCAGCATGTGCACTATTGTGTTCACAGTGTGCGTGCGTGAGCAAAACTCACATGCAAGCAGCGGAAGGCACAACAATGCCCTTGCTTCGCCACCGAAGCGGCTGAGCTTCACGTCGACGGTGCATGCACTTAGCTTCGCCGTTCTTGTAGTTAAAGGAACTCCCCGTTTCACTAGAGCCTCGCTAAACTTCCGCGCGCAATGCGCTTATGTGGTTTTCGTGGGTCAAGATGAAAGCGCTCGTGGCGACGGCAGGAATGTGCGTCAAACATCCAAATAACTGCTATGGCGATGATCACAATGATAACTGTGGGACTTTATTATTAATATTTATTAAGCCTTTATTATTATTAAGGGACCACTCGAAGGCTTATTATGTGGAATAGAAAGGGGAAGGGGCGGGTGAGTTATTGGGATAAAGCAGCTGATTTGCTGGTCACGATGCTGCCAGACCGCATGAAATTGTTTGGGAGCAAGGGCGGTCACTAGTCCTGATGACACTCCTGGGTCACTCCATTGTATTCTTCTTGGAGACTGCCGATTCGTTTCACTTGCTATGCGTGCAGGAGCCACAGTGGTCGCTATTGCTTACGTTTGGCGGACCTGGACGTCGTCCACGTTAGAGCCCAGGCAACCCTGTGCTTGCCTTGTTTACCTATTAATACGTGCCTACTTTAATTGTACGTCTTCTTCGTGTGTTTCGCAGGGTCTTGTATTAATCGTAATATTCTTGCTTTAAACTCTTATAAATGGAAAATTAGGGACCAGTAAGGAAAGTTGGATGCTAAATGTGTTACTATTTCTGATCAACAGAAGTCAGTTCGAAGCAGACAGCCGGTACTATTCATCCAGACGTTTATACTTACTAAATAGCTGGAACTATCTTAGCCGAGCAAACCTATTGAAGTCTGTGGGTTGCAGTAGAAGAAGCCACATAAGGGGGGAGTGGTCTCAATTCCATTACAAAGGCAGTTGGCGTGCGAAGGCATAACGGAGACATGCGTTGAATTCCAACTAAACTTTCTTATCGTTACAGGTATGGACCCCTTAAACTCTCTCAGTTATGTGTTGCGACATGCCCCGTTAACAAGGGGAGTCCTTCTTTTGCAGGTTCTTAACAAAAGTGCCCCTATCATCGTCATATTTATGGCACCACCGCACAAAGTGTTTAAGTTCTCCTGTTTTGTCGCATCAACTACATTATGAAGAAAGGGCACGCCCCGTCATAAACTGTCATGCTAGATGTATGAGTAGCTCATTTCCTTATTTGATGTACAAATGATCCTTTGCCTCGAGAAAATCGCTTGGCTATTGAGGGGGTATTTTACAAGTTAGTTTTGTTGAGGAAATAACCTTCTCCATTTACTAGAACGGCAATTCACAAGTTGTTCCTTAAACCGAATTCTTTATATTTTTTTTTACTTTGCGCAGCCAGAATTCTTCCCATGATTTCAGTACTTATATATATAACTACGTAAGAATCTCGAACGCAACATGGAATTCTCCCTTTTGTATACAACAAAGACGCTCCAAATTAATATAAGCAGTGATTCTAGAACTGAATCCACACGGTTTCGATAAAAGAAACCGATAAAGCCTCAGCGCATAAACGGTCTCTGCCCGAGCCATGTTCACTATGGTGACATCAGTCGATCGTGCTTTTAAGGGCTCGATGTCATCCGCGGTCTGCGGACAATTTTTAATCTTATACCACACGATTCAGAGGGCCTATTGATCGCATCCCTGTCTGTGTACGTAAGTGAAGAATGCACTCGAAGAAAACAAAAATATTGTAAATCGCAACTGGCTGTAACACGAGAGAGCCGTAATGTTCGGCTATCACTAGGTTGCCCAACATGGAATCTTTCCTTGTTCCCTGTCTGCACCACACGCTTCTGGATCCCTCCGAAGTTGTTTTCTCCTGAATGTATATAAGAGTACGAAGTCTTTTCTTTTAACTTATTTTGGCACTGAAAATTTATTCAGGGAAATAGACTGCGAAGAGGACTGCGTTTTATATTGGTTATCGTCTCATCCAGCGTTGTCAGTGTAACTTTTTGCTTCTCTGGTTCTTTCATCGCTATCCCATTTTTTTACCGGTGGTGAGGGCTTGCTTGACTTTTAGTATATTCTCCAATACTTTTTTTTTTGCGATACAACTACAATACACTATGAGCTGGCAAACGATGGAGCGCTTTATGTGCATCGCCTCAGTCGTTTAGGAGGGGTAAACTAAATTGAAAGATAAACTAGTGACATTCTTTTCAAAGTCACATCAGACCTTTACCCAAACCGCAAGCTAACTGATATTTCTTAATAGTTGCATCGGTTTTTATCACTTTATTTGAGGTGACAGTTGGAAATCATTTTAGCTAGATTTGGTGGCAAATTGTGGCCAACACGTGGGTTATAGTGCAGCGGGAATCATTTTCGGCTAGACGATAGTGCAAGATATCGGGAAAGGGACACCTTCATTGGGGATAGGCCTTCTGATTAGCTATTTCAAATAACAAAACGAGAAAATAAACCTAAGGAAAAATGTATCCTGAATCAGGAATTATGGATAAATCTAAAAAGATATTTTGTCACAGCAGCTGCTACGTTCTATTCAAATACCGCGGGCGAAGCGTGATTTGAAACAAATAATAGACATGCAGTTTTGCAGTATTGTAGGATGTTTTCTTGTAATGAAAACAAACTCTCCTATCGCCGTCTCGACGTCGCTATATTCCGCAGCGACTTGGGATATGGTAGTCAACTGTATAGAAGCCTCGAGTGACAGAAATTAAGAATTTAGCGCAGGAGAAATCGTTATATGTTTCCACGAAATCAATTTTGTTTGCCAAGCTCTCCTAAGCCGGTTAACAGAGACAAAACTATAAAAAAGAAGGGTAGACGGTGTAGATAGAACTCGCTACAACTTTTCATTACCAAACTCTTGCTCAAGTTTGCTTGAGTTATAGTCCCAGTCCCACACTTGTTTTATTTCAATGCTAAACAATTATTTCAAAAAAAGAAACATTAATAGCACTAGGATTATGCGATACTCCATGTCAGGACAAGTCTTCGTGCATCTGGCGAGATGCTAGTAACGCGTTATAGCTGGCCAGTACATTCACGTGTTTGTTGAAAAACGTCTCTGAATGATGCAGACTGTTTTCCTGTGCAGAATGCTATAGAAGCCGCGTTCCCCTACTGAATACGGAGCCGTGATATTGTGCACGAGGACGTGGGCTCGATCACTAACCACACCTACTCCACTTTCATAAAGGCTAAATGAAAAAAAAAAAAACACGGGTATTATGTTTAGGCGCATCTTCAAGAAACCCAGCTGATTTAATTAATCTTGATGCCTCCACTATCGAGCTCTCATATTCTGTGAGCGACGTCGAGACACTTAACCTGCGTAATTTGACATGCACAGAGTGTATTGAGGAGTTTATGTTCACCTGGTCGCTATATTCGTGCTGTATAAATTATTCTGCTCTTTCGTTTCATCAATCAGGTGGCTTTTATTTATTTGGTAATGTTTTTTTGTGTTAATTTGTTTTGGCACATTAACAAAAGAAAGTTTGTGTTTATTTATGCTAGTGTATTGTCATATATGCTAGTCATATGTTAGTTTATTTATGCGTTCATATGAATCTTACTCGCTCATTTTAATGTTCCGACTCCAGCTTTAGCGTGAAGTAAGAAGTACACAAAATTCCTACTCGTTTCATTTTAAATGCACTGCTCGGTCGCGTTTGGTCGCTTTTTCGTTCGGTTTCAACAAATACCCTACTATTCAATTAAGAAGCTCCGAAGACGTTAACTTACAATGTTCAAAAAACAGCGCCACCGACACAGGACACGGAAACGAGAATGGGACACACACCGAGCTATCCCATTCTCTTTTCTGTGTCCTTTTTCGGTGGCGGTGTCTCTTGAACATAATGGAAAACCACCAACTCGCTATATCTGCCGCTCTTCTAGAGGTTAATCTAAATTTACGGCTTACGGGAGCAATCCACGTCCGGAAAGCCATCGATTGGTGTTAAACAATAGGCATGTGCCCCCATCGCGAAGTGTGATAGATTGCTCAAAAGGACGCCCATTCTGTATATAGGCGGCGGCATACTCGCGTACGTGACAGTTTGATGGAGGAGCGTGCCGATGAGTTTGGTTGACTCTTTCTTTTTTGTCTATACGGCCAACGCCCTTTCGTTCCACAGCCATTGTCTGCACCGCTCGTATCTACTCCTAGCGCGAGCCTTCGTCCAAGGAATGCGACGTAACGTCAACGGATGATGCGTGTTGACGCGTGTCACAGTGACTGGAACTGGCCTAGCTAGAAATCGAGTCACGTTTGCTTATAGTTACCACTTTTATTTCCTTTGAGCGCTACTTTTAGTACGAGCCATTGAAGAACTAGACAAGATGCCTGAGACAGCCATACGCACTCTTCCATCTCCTGCTGTCTGTACATTCTGCAGTACAGGTTAAAGCTGTGATCCACTTGTGCTTTCGACCTAGTCTTGATTATTATTGAATTCTTCGCCACAATCATATGTCAATCGACTGCAAATTCCTTTTTTATATTGCTGCCTTAGACACATCTTTTTGGTTTTTCAGATTACTTCAAAACTAAATATGAATTGACTGTGTTCGCTGATGATGAGATTTTCAAACACAAGTTCATCTCTTTACTATGCACTAGGCATTCCTCGACCCAGGGCAAAACAAACAAACAAACAAACTGAAATCGTAGAAAGCAAAGTACCGGATATGCCATAGAACAACGAACTCCTGCAAAGTTCTCCACTCATGCGGAACGAGGCACTAATGAGAGTGATTAACCGTCCAGAGCCATGCTCAAATCGTTGAACGAGCAATCCACAGTTCCTTAAACGAACACTGAAGAGTCCGATATACTCGCAGAAGTATGTGGTTTGCTGACGAGTGAACCAATGCCACTACGTAACCGAGCACTTCGGTATATATAATAAACATGTTTGTACATGGTACATATATTATCCGCGGTGGCTTAGTGGCTATGGTGCCGCTCTGCTAAGCACGAGGTCACGGGATCGAATCGAGGCTGCAGCGTCTGAATTTCGATAGGAGGAAAAGTGCAAAAAGGCCTGCGTCCCCTGCATTTGGGTCACGTTAAAAATTCCCCAGTGGTGCAAAGTTCATCCGCAATCCCCGCCTACCGCGTTGTCTCATTATCAAATCGTAGTTTTGGCTCGTGGAGTCTCAGAATTTATTGCTCATCTGGAATATTAAAAGTTTAATATGTAGACCCCGAGAGGCAACTTATTCAAGATTTCAGTGATTTCTAAGCAGAAAGATTAAAAAAGCAACAAGCGCAAAACCCGTTGTTGCGTTCTCCTTATGCGGCCTTTGCTCTATTCATTCAACCGCGGCAACAAAGAAAAAGGTAATTTGTGTTGGGCCGATACACGAAAAGCGACTTCTCTTAATTTCTTAGTTTCGTGTTTTCTGTGTAATTCGAAACACAGAGATGGGCGAAGCAATTTGTGTGTTTTTTTTATTATTTCCTGGTCATTCTTGAGCACTTCTCAATCAGGTATGGACGAATGACTGTTAACGGCCAAATGGTGACATGGCGACGTATCCGTCATTCCGCGAATATCTGGAGCTCTTCATTCTCCATTGGGTGAATTTAAAAAAAATTAAATTATGGGGTTTTACGTGCCAAAACCACTTTCTGATTATGAGGCACGCCGTAGTGGGAGACTCCGGAAATTTTGACCACCTGAGGTTCTTTAACGTGCACCGAAATCTAAGTACACGGGTGTTTTCGCATTTCGCCCCCATCGAAATGCGGCCGCCGTGGCAGGGGCCATTGGGTGAGTAGAGATATTACGACGTATTGCTTGATACAACGGGAAGCCTTTTTTTTTCTTTACTGGACCTCTCGATGCACCATTAAGTGGTGCGCGCACTCTACAATGGCCTTCCGGTCACGTAGTCGGCAGCTAGGCTTACGTTGAGACTGAGCCGCTAAACAAACAAACAAGCAAACAGACGAACAAACAGTGGTAAAAAAAATCCTGTACACTGAGGTACAGCCGAGAGATCACAGATCGCACGTTCGTGGCCGTGGGGGCGTTGCCGCAGTTTTCCATTTTCGAAGCGATATTACTCCACCACGCACGTGCTGTCTATCATGTACCGTGTTTTTCGTAATATTGCCTGCACGAAAGCGAATGTTAATTATTTCATTTAATTGAACTAAATTACAGAAAATGTGCAGCCACATATTACTTCGATCGTGGCTCCTTTTAAAAGTAATAATAATGAAGAGATTATTGTAAAGGAAAGAAGTAAATATAACGGTTCGCAAATTCTAGACTGAAATTACATAATAGAGTAAAAAGAAGTCCACATAGAATCCTAGACATACTGAAAAATACGGAACATATGGTGGAACGTGGACAGGTTCCCTCACGAACTGCACGGAGTCCTGACACATAGGCGTATATCGAATTAGGAACACGTACGCGTGCTCCCACTGAGGGTCCAGGTTATTAATACGGGAATAGACACATAAATACACTTATTGCATATTACGCGAACAGAGACGATTACACCTGTCACATACTACGTGAACAGAGAGACAAGAGTCAAAGCTATCTTACCACATAAGGTGTACAAAAATAAATCTGATAGACATGTTAGACCATATGTGTTCAAAAGCACAATATATGAGCACGTAAATGGAGATGATGGAATTGCGTAGCGTTTACATAACTGTACTGAATGCGGTGCCTAGAAAACGTTTGACGTTTCTGTTTCTTCAAATATACGATCAAGCACTTCAACGCTTTTAATTTTTGGCTATACTGCTTTCCAGGGGCGTGTGATTAGTCAGCAGTTTCGAGTAATGAATCGAATATTGTGCATTTTGATTCCGTAGTCAAATAGAAATGTCACTCTTCGCTAATGGGAATACTTTTTGAATTGTTTTTGAATAATAACATTGCGAGCTCTTTACTAACAAACAAGAAACTGATGCAAAAGGCAAAACGAAGCAAATTTATTTTCCTCCCCCTCTCATAGTGGTTTTACGGAACAGCCGCATACGCAAGGCGTGCTGCGTCGTTCAAGAAGCCATAAAACTTATTTTTTCGCGCTCCAATTTCGCTCAGTCGCGACATATTGTTAGGTATTATTTCATAATTCTGCAACTATGTTTTATTCTCATTGAATGTGAACACGCTCTATGGAAGCATTATTCGGTAATATCGCAGCGATAGTTCTTTCTGCCTCTGACATTGCCTGTCAGCATGAATGTGTCTTTCACTTTTGCAGGCACGCACAAATGCTAACGGGCTGACAGGAATGCCCATTTAAGACCTCATTCTACTAATTCATGAACATATATGCTCTGAAGAATCATGTTTATTTGTTTATAATGCTCACGTCAAGTTTTGACAAAGGTTGTGTGATAATTGTGAATATATGGAAAGAAATTTGCTCAAGTTGCCCCTACTGCGATGTCAATATTCGTTTATATAGTTGGCGAGAATCATGTTCGCTATTTAAAAGCTGTTCGAAAAACATTGGATGTTCATTAGGTTAAATTCGCTATTGGCACTGTTATATTTGTATTCGACTTTGTCTTAAAAAATACTACTGACAAATAGCTACTTATTTTTACAGGCAAAGGCCGAGGAATTTCAGTATAGAAAGAAAGGTCGGTGTGGATGAAATTTGCGTTTAATCTGCATATAACATGTTTTTTTGTTATTTTTCTGACACTATTGCTTATCACGGCCAGTGAAAGTATGCAAAAATGGAGTCCCCTACGCATCTAAAAAAATTGTCCTAAAAAACTTGCAAAACAGTGCACGCTGACCGTCTTTCCGCCACTTCGCATTGGTGAGGGTCGTGCGTGAGGCCAGCGCATTTCAAAAGGCTGCCTTCCTTCGCAGCGTGAATTCCAACGTCTTCTGCTTTGGCCCCGACTCGAAGTCCGCGAGTTATCGATTTAGGCAGCGGATATTGAAGTTGAGGTCGAGAAGACGGACTGCTGTGAACACGAACTTATTCGTGTCCGATAAGCTTCAAAAGAGCTTTCTGAAGAATCTCGAGCTTTTTAAAAAAATTAGACTGGAAAGCGTACGACAGTCCTGAAACACCCCGGGAAGCAGTCAGAGACGTCGCGCGGAGAGCACGTAAATCCACTTCGCAGGACGGTAGAATCCCACCCTTTGCTCCAGCTAGACAATAATGAGAATTCACTCGGAAGCATTGTGTGTTTAGATCTCGCTTGATAAGGCTCGCTCTTGTTTCTGCCGCTTTTTGGTCTTCTTATAGTGATAACTGCTGTAACAACATTGGATAAATAGGATGTCAAGAAGGGTGGTACAAATGCGTAGCGACCTAATAATTACACTGGAAATTGCTCAAGGAGGCATCCATAGGACTAAGAGAACTCGGAAAAAAAGCACGCTTTAACCAAAATTTTACGTTTCGATTTTTAGCCAACGCACGTCTTACCCCTGTATGGTGAAGTTCACAAAGGTAAGATTTTGTATTGACGCAGGTATTCTGTCCCATTTTTAACAAAACATCACTACACTGCTCAGCTCGCCTAGATCAAGCTGATCAGTGTAGTTGCTTTTATGCGGCTTCTCCGTCCTTCTAAAAACGAAAAAAAAATACAGGAGTTGAACTGAACTTAACATACTTAGGTACTAGTTCTGTGAACGATTTGAGGTTTGCTTTGCAGGAATGTATGGTGCTCAGCTGCTAATAAAGGCCACATCACTTGCTGCATAATTGTACGAATCTGCTGTGACTTGGTCTGTACTACTGGTAGATTCTGTAGGTTGTAGCACTGTCTGTACTACAGTGGTGTTGTATCAGACAGACTGCGAATCGGTTCTAAGATCAGTTGGTCAACATGCGCTGAGCTTGCAAAGCTGCAGGTAACATTTATGTCTTGTAAGGTAATTTGATACAGACACTCTGTCTCCGCCGCCAACTATAAAACAAAAGAATAAGCCATCTTATTGCCTGTTATTGTGTATCGTGATTGTCGCGCGGCTGCGGTACCGGTAGTAGGAATGTTTCAATCTTACAGTACGCGAGGTAGAGATATTTCCGTGCGAAATCTGTGGTCGTATGTCTTTTTAAAACATTTCTGTGTGGGGGAGCGAACGCAGACATGTGCTGAAGAGTACTATTGCGGACTGTCAGGTCTTTTCATGGAAATCCCGTTCTCGCAAAAAGTAATGCCTTGAAAATTCATTTGCAGCCTACATTCTCCCTGTAAGTTTGAAATTTTTCCATTCAAGTCGCTTCAATAAAATTATGTAACTACATTTATTTGATATCACTGACATATTGTCATGGGCAGAAAAAACAGTCAAGTAATGCGTTCTGACCGGTGTCTGGCATCTCTGACAAAGCATTCGTTTTCACTAATATATATGAAAGTGTATTGTGCTTGTGGAAAGAAAAAAATTATATGAGGACAGGGAAGTGGGCCTCGAAACATTTCACTACTCTCCACATGTGTTCAGTACTAATGAAAGTAACAGACAGAGGCAGATCAAAGATACTTACAACTCCTTTGATGCGTCTGTGATCACCTGTGATTCTTGTTGGTTTTTATTGTACTATTAGGCATGCCAGTATTGATGATTCCGCCATTGGCAATAAATTTTCAATTTAGGGACGGCGATCATTAGCTTCTTTTTTATGCTGTGTCTTTGTTTGTACAATAGTTTTTTGACCGAGACTACCAATGGAATACTAGCAGCCATCGTATTAGCTCGCAGTGACATAGCTTTGCTCATAACATGACCTTGGCCTTGTTTTACAATGGTTTCATTACTTCCCTCCCTTTCTAGCGGTAAAAAGTTCATGCATGAGAGTATTGAATTAACGACTGCATTACGCCATCTTCTAGTCGTAGCATCTGTCTACGTTGCCCGATGACGAAGAATGTCTCGCGTTCAGCACAATTTCGCAAGAGCTATGGCTCCCAGAGCTCAGCTACAAACTTTGATGAACGGCTATGGAAAACCAGAATGGAAGAACAGTTCCTCAACAAAGACAACGCAAGTACCAGAGGTGTTAAACACGGCCTGCCGCCTTAATTCCTCCATTCGTGGGAGTTTTAATCTGCTCCCGACACGGAGTTGAGAAGTTGTTTATTCATGGAGGCAGCCGAGATGAAGTCATTCGCAGCGAAAGCCGGTCTATAGGTCCTGTTCATGCCTTCTACGTTTGGAATGAGTTTCTGCCGAAGGTGGTGCTTTCTTTTGTGTAAAACATTCGACCAACTTACAGAGCTTTATTCCCCTGAGAATTACGCTTTTAGGTTGATGGAAAATTTGCGAAAGCTGGCGTAGGAATGTACATCTCTGAGCCCAATTTCACCCGGCTTGTTTGTTTGAAGACAGGAGGTGGCGCTTGAGTTACAATTCCTCCTATAAGCTAAGGTGTTGTACTATAACCAGTAATACATCGTGAATGTATTATTTCAAGCTATAAACACCTCTGATGTGCTCCTGAAAAATACAAGAAGATTTCTTGTTCTTAGCCGTTTTTCTGTGTCGTAAAAAGAACATATGGTCCGTGAGTTATGTTACTTCTAATGTAGTGGCTTTACGGAAATGCTCTTTCCTCGCACGTAAATACATATGTAATGTACCTACAAACGAAAACTATGGTTCGTGGAAATCCGTTTGCCATTTCATCACAGATGAAGGCTGCATTCTCAATCTAAGGCAATGTTAAACGCTACGCTCTTCACCTCGTTCCACTTAGGTTTCAGCTACAGGCGGAAACCTTATCTACTTTTTTTTATTTTTCATGACAGCATTACACAAGCCTGCAGATGCGAGCGTGTTTATTTATGCGGGACATCATCCCGTATAATTTAACACGATTCCAGGTAGACGTTTGTAAAGAATTGTTGCAGAAAAATGGTGCACAACATTGCTTCTGATAACATCAGTTATTTCAGTGGAACAAAGCTCCGCATATTTATTTTTACATGCAGTTAAAACGCAAAAAAGATCGGATGTTCGAACGCTATTACATATATGGTGCGCCTTTATTAGGGCGCTGTTCTACTTAGGTAAGCAGAAGATGTTTGCAGATATTATAAATTTGGATTCGGATCCTAAATTAAGCGGCATTTAGTGTTTAAGGATGTCTTACACGTCAACAGTGTTTCAACTTGGCCTTGTAGGAAGACACCTAAGGGCAGAAACAGCACTTTTGAAGGGGACAGAGGCAGGCAGACATGACAGACATGACAGATACCGATGACGAAATGATGATAGACAGAGATGACAGTGCCTGTCATCTCTTGGCACACACTATTATCCTATCCTGTCTGACCTGAAGACAGGATAGCATAATAGTGTGTTCTGTGTTGTGGAGACAGACAAATGAAAAACTAAGCTAGGACAAAATTGCTTGTGGATTCATGGTTGCTTGGGCTTTATTATCAATGGGGTTAACATAACGTTAACCATTGTGCTTGAGTATGCAACTGCCGAACACTCTTAAACGCGAAGTGAAGGCAATATATGCGCACTTTCGCGCCTCTACACCGATCTAACCATTCGGGTGAGTTCTTAGTAAAGTAGAAGCAAAAATTCAATAAGAAGCCTTTTTTTATGTTCTTGAAGTTGCAATGGTATAAGAGTGAGTGGTTCAAGTTTGCCGAAACCTAAAGCCGCACATTCAGTGGTTTTATTCCCCGACAAAAAGAAACACGAAAAAAAGACATTCCTATCTCCCTATTGAAAACAAAAGCAAATGTGTTTCACAGTTTCAATACATCTTCTATACACATAAAAAGTTACCTCACGTTAAAACTGTCTACATCAGTGAAGTCTCGGGGCGAAGAAAAAAGTCTAAAATGAAATAATTCCAAGCAATCTTCTGCTTTCAGAGAAGTTTTAAACATGTCAAGAGAAATTTTTGTTGAGACAGTGGCTTGCAGAAATCCCTGAAGACCATATCCACTCGGAAGCCCCACTAGACCAGCCGTCTTCCTTCGCACTGAACCAGAACCTCGAACTGGTCAGAAACAACACACGCGCGTCCCGGTACACACAACCGAGCGGCAGTAAATCCGGAAGCGATTCATCAGACTCCCCTTCTTTTAGTGTATCGAGAATGTACTTGCAATCTGTGTGCAATCTGCTCACTGCCGCAAAGCGCAGCAAGACGAGAATTTTTGACAAGGCGTTCATGTTAACCGTCTTCCTACGAGCACTTCGCCTTATTGCTATTGCAGAACTTGGCGCACCGTACTCACGCAATAGTATTTCTCGAGGCTATCACTCACCACGTGCTGCGGCTATTATGCGTAACGACCAGCGTTCACTTAGAAAGCCAGCGTACCTTCCCGTATTTGCGTGAAACATCTCTAAAAAGGCTCGAAGTGGGCGCTCGATGAAACAGATGTAGCAACTTGCTTTGGAATTAGCGAATATCTCTTAGAAACTGTATTATCCACCCGCCTAATTTTGGTGTCGTTGTGCAGAGGAGCGACGCCATTTCTTGATCTTGAACTGTTGCTGTTGCTGCGCCGCGCGTGAAGCAAACAAAGCTAAATTTATCCTCTCGCTCCGCGTTCAGGGAGGCGTAGCTCGGCAGTGCATTTGTCCATCCGAACGGAAATCGTCGCGTTTTACAGAACTCACCTGAGCCATGATATTCATCGACCATCCAACTCAGACATGTGCTCGTCAGAGGTAATAAAGCCTACTGGCGTGCAACTTAATGCTAAAATTTTATGCTACCTCCATTATGGCGCCCCACGTTTGATGACACGCAGGTTTCAGAAATTTTGTGAAGACACTCAGGGCAGCAAAGACAGCGACAAAACTATTGCACGTCCAACCCGTTTGACCTCAGTGGAACCTACACGTTTCGCCTCCATAGGGTGCGCAAGTGCACGAACCCGAACCACCTGCGAGTGGGGCGGGCTCAAGCAGTGCAGGGCACTCTCAGGCACCACGAGCATAAGGCGATCACTTCTTTACCCTAGGGGCCAAACGCCCCCTGTAAAATGAACGGGCCCACTACGAATAGGGAGTGAGCACGATCGCAAACTAAGAATGTAAGATCAGCACTAAGTGTAGCACAAGCTAGAAGCGTAAGCCCACTAAGGCGTTAATAAATATGGCGTTTTGGTTTTCGCATGGCAAAAGTTAGAGGACGCGAAGAACCGGGCTTGCAAAAGAGTGCAGGAAGGCATACAACAGAAGGCAATGAGGCCGCGGAGCTTTGGGTATGCAAATGTCCCTTTGCGGAAGCAAATTCGCTTGGGCAGGCAAAATCTGAAACTCCGCAATGTAATTCCTGTATCTGGTTGCGCCATTCCTGTATACCCTATTTCCCTTGCGCCACCCGTTGCACACTAAACACGTTTCACGTAGCCGACGGTGGCTGCGTAACTATACGCGTCAACTATAACACGTATTTCAGGTGCATACAACTAGGAAAACATCACCGGACAAAAATGAAATACAAATAACCAGAGTGCTGTTGCGTGTCGACGCGCATGGCTACGCATAGACGTCTGAAAAATAGGTTCTTGGAGCGTACGCTGGTCATCGTTGCTGGAACGTTTAGATACGATTATCTGAAACTGGATGGTAGAAGGCTTTGGGAACATTTTAAATGGAACATGTAGTTTGTATTTTGTAGCACAGTACAGGGGATTCGGACACAGCCTCAACGCTCATCACAAGCTGCCAGGCAGGTCTTTCTGCTCCTGAGTCGGGCCTGTGTGCTGCACCATTCGGTACTGAACTTTCATGTGCGGTCATTGTTCGTGAAGTCAAAATTCTAGTTCTCTGATCAGATCTCTCACCAGGGGAACTTTTAAGCAAGTGTTCCTCCGCATGCGTCCTGGAAATGCCCGTAGCTAAGTAACAAAGCTTTAAAGAGGATTGCAAATTTATTTCGAAGTTGTTTCATTCGCTAAACAAATACCGAAACGTTGGCAGCGGTACAAGCAGCAAGCGCATAAGGTGAAAATGGTCCAGACGAAAGAAACCAACATTGAGAATTAAAAAAAAAGGAAACGTGATAATGGAAGACGGCAAGAAAAATCAGAACATTGTAATAGAAGAGAAAATTTGTCCATTTACTAGTGATGACAGACCATCCGTGAGTAACGCCAGCCGCCCTTTCTAGCGTCCACTTTGCTCCATCTACAAGAGCTTTTCCTTTTTTTCGTCGAAGTGACCACCACCCCCTTTTTCAAGCTTAATGACTGCCGGCGAAGCTCATTAATCTTCGTAATGAGCGGCTTACTCCCGCCGGGGTGCTATCCAGTGAACGACGCCATCTGTTTCACGCCAAACGCATCGACGTGGATTAATTGCTTTAAGGTATCAAAAAAAAACGTAAAAGTGGTGGAGGGGGGACAGCTTGCGTTGAAACAACAACATCAATAAAAACAAGGCTGCTTGAGTGAAGAAAAAGAGGACGCGTGCTTGAGCTTCTGACCTTTTGCAGCTTCCGTTGGTTTTGTCTTGGTCGTCGCAAACAATGTTATAATAATTATTTTGCGAGAATAAAACTTCGCAGAAATTTAATAAAGCAGTAAGTAATATTTGCGAAGGAATTCTCAAATACAAGAAAGCCTAAAAAAAGGTACTTCTGTGAGATAGCAAATGTTCCATTTCAATGCCCTCGCCGTCATCACAGGTGCCGCGACTGAGGTGTTTACACGTGTGGTGCTACGAAATCGCTGAAAAAGATCGTGGACCAATATAAGCGCACGAGCCCTGCAATCTCATTAGTACTTTAGGTTGCTAGTTTTATACCTTCGCAGCTATAATTTATAAGAATTATGGAGGCAAATAGATGGAAAACAAGACGGATACCTTTGCGTTTTGAGAGCGATTGATAAGTACAGGCCGTAGCCGAGGAACCCTGGAATTTGGTGTCAACATTATTTTACCCAAGTTTAAAAACTGGGCAATTCAGTATTCGTTTACTTAGCACGCGTTTGTCGAACATTTACACAGAACCTTTGCAATAATTTTGTGTCCTTTAGAACGTGCTAACATTCTATTAGATTATGTAAAGACAACTCATTCACGGACATACAATGCACTACTTACAACACCAAGCTGTAGTCCTATGATAAGCACGTTCATAATAGAGGATTACCTGCGTGTTGGCAAGAGCGCCTTGATGCGTAAAATGCTGTTTGTATTTCATCCTCTCTGCTCAAATTCCCCGAGCTCTGGTTAGAAGATATGCATAACGTTTCATACTTAGTAGACAACGCTTGACAGAAACCACACAACAAGCCGCTCATAAAGATCTCATTGCGCACCTTTCGCAGGGCAGTTGCTTTTAATGCACAAGTATTCTTGGCCTCTTGCTTTCAAAGAAATCGCACAACTCTGCTCTGTAGGTGGTAAGTTTGTTCAGATCTGCGATGCCTTCCATGTAATAATTACGCCATAATGCGACACAAATGTAGGAGACTTCAAATTCAGGAAATGACGTAACGGAAACCCACGTTTTTGTTGTTTTTTGTTCCTTGCGTGAAGCACTAGCCGTGACAAAAAAATAAAACAAGCAAGGTGTTTGTACCCTCGGTAGCGTTCCCTGATATATACGAAACTGAGTACAGGTCGCAACACAACAGTCGGGGAAGAACCATTATGTGTCTCACAAAGTGAGGTTTCTAAATAGCCCTTTAGCGTAGACGCGCCAAGCTACGCGAGCAGCGTTGAATGATCCTGGCAGTGAGCAAAAAGAAGCCGCTTATGTCGAGATTTCTGCGTCTTACCATATTCACCGCTATGAAAAAAAATCACGATAGCACTGTATGATAAGTCGAACCCTAGAGTTTCTCGCTGTATTGACTAGAGAGAAATCTGGCACAACTGCCAATGGGAGTTTTCTAATGAGCGCTACGTCGCCATGAGAGTGACCGTATATGGGTGTGTGAGGCTTGTCTTGGCTGGTGCTCTACGCGGCTTTGTCTAAAACGTGCATATGGTTTCATAAATAATGCTTTATTCATATAATCTCTAGATGAAGGCTTTTCATTCACCCATGTTACATCTTTCAATCAAGTTTGCTCGCCTGCAATGCAGAATCAAGCGAAGAAAAGCACGAACAGACGACAAACTATTCCACTGCGAGCGCGAATTTTCTCGTCTGTCCTCCAACTTTTGCGCCCCGATGATGCTTATGTTTCATATAATTGTACATTCAATAACAACTCCTTGTAATTAAACAAAACTCATTTTTGTGTAACAATGTAGCTTAAATAGCTTTTTACGTGTTGTTTCAGTAGGAAAACAATCATTGTGACATACAGAACGGTGCTAGCCAGGCGCGTCTTCAAGCTGTCTTGCCTCTCCGAAAACGAAACCAATCCGAAGTCACAATACTGTATGCCGGCATTTCCATGCATAACACAGCGCAGCACCGCCATATTTTCCTCTAGGTAATATAGAGAGCAAGTCTATGAGTCCTGCTGTGGTTCAGTAGAGCTCCCGTTCCTTCCTTCCCCAGATGGCTGTCTTCGCGCAACCTTCGTCTCCGTATAAGTTCGGCTCTGCACACTTCAGCCAAAGCAAACGCACCGCCTCCATGCCCGCAAGGCTGATTCCATCCTTCGAGAAGTTCACCCGTCATCGATTTATGCCTTCGTCCATGCCACGAATGAGGAAGCCACACATTTACTCCCTTTCTTCCTTCCCTTCTGCTAGCGATCGTTTAAGCGTCTCCTGTCATGTCGTCCCCCATGTTCGCCTTGCAGCCTTCATATAACTTTTTTTGAAGCCGGAGCCTCCCCCTGCCTTGGAATTCGAAGCTTTCCCTTTTTTCCCCTTCGTGCCTCTTCGTTGACCCCAATGCGCGATTTTCATTTCCTCATCCTGTGATATTTGCGTCGTGGTCCGGGTAAGAGTTAAACCTGGTTCCTGGTTATAATTTGCTCGTTTGGTTAATACTAATAAAAATGAAGACAAGACAGCGAGGTTAACCAAGGTCGGGCCGTTTTGGTTACCCTGCACGTGGGTAAGAGAAAAAGGGGAAATAAAGATAAGACGGCAACAAGAGAGAAGGAGAGTCAGTGTGCGCACACCCGCAGACGAATATTACCTCATGTACAGAGTCTCAAATGTTCGCCTTGTCTAAATATTTTTGAATGCATTGGAAGGAAGGTTGCCGGTCTGTTTGTGTTTGTGTTTTATGAAGTTTTAGCCATGTTTGGGCCTATGGGCAGATACCAAAGATAGGAAACTATGATCCGGTAGATTCAACGAGAGATGTAGTTTCGCATGGTCAAGAGAATGGAGAAGCTTCCCAGAAATTCGTAGCGGAACCATAACTTTGTACCGCCAGTTTCATATCAGGTCGTGGAAGTCCGTATCCTGATAACATAATATCTAGGTACTTGCGGCAGCTTAACGGGAGCATCCGTAGGTATAATCGAAAACAAATATCTGGCTGTTTTGGTAATCTGGACAGAATGCCCGTTTGTATAAAAGCAGCTTTTTTTATAGATGACACAAAAGGGTTTAAGTGGTTGACAGAAGCAAACAATTAGGTTTATGGAATATCAACACAAAAGGCTGGGTTTTGAATCATTTGTTAATTACAAAACGAAGGTGATTGGAGTTGAAACAACGGCATTTTCGAAGTGGCCGACAACATGGAAGGCATTTGTATTTATATATCCAGGCTCATCACGCAGGTAACTTTTCTAATTAGTGTGGGAGCGTTTTTCTTCTTCCAGTGGGGAGAGTTCTTTGTGTTGCGGCAGCACAGAGACGCCTTATCAGAAAAACATGCTTTTGCAAGCATCCATTGCTTATTCTGACGCTTGAGTGCCTGTCATGAATTCTATTGAGAAATTGCAGCGATTAGCTTTTGACGTAGGTATTGAAGTTCCCTGCACAGTGTATTATGAATGCACAACGAGAGACAAAATTCAGAATTTCTCAAAATTGGCCCATCATTACTTACTATAAATACATGGCTGTCGGAGACTTTGACCAAAGGCGAAGAAATGATGAACTCGCAGCTTTTGTTATAGAACCACTTGGTAATCCCCAAATGTTTTAAAAAGATGACAGGTCCTGCGTTTCAGGCGAGACGGAATAGCAAGTGTAGTGGACATTAGAAGGTTGTCCAGGATGGGCAAGCATGTTTGAAAAAATTTGAAAAAAGCAGCACTTCCCTCTCAGCGGTTCGGGTAAAGCCGTCGTCTAAAGCACCTTATGTGATCTTTAAGAGGGGTCATACAAGGAGTGCCGTTGTGGCCAGCATTTCGACTGCGAGCCGGACTTCTCCAGGATAGCAACTGCTCTCTGTAGCAGCGTTTATGTGCACGTAGCTAACCCTGTTCAGGAACCAAGAAGAAGAAGCGGGCAGAAAAAATGTACATGATTCGTACATTTGAAATGTCCGAAACGTATGACTGCTTAGTTCCCGTTTCTTTTGCAATAACTAGGCCTACCGTATCCACAGCGCCCAATTACACGCCTAGATCCTGCTTCATTGTTGTTACCTCAACTGACAAAATACGCAGTGTCCCCAACTGTTTTGTCTATACGCTAAGTAAGCCCCACCATCTTCTTTTCCTGTTTTTCTCTGCTCCCTACTTTTCAACAGTTCGGCTTCCCTCACCCTATTTCGTGCGCCAGACTACATTTACCCGTTTCCCCAATTTAAGCTGTTGGAGGGCGAGGTGCGTGTAAATAAAAACTGCCGAGTTAAGCACTTGGTGCCCTTAACGAAGCCAAGTCCCTTAGGCGAAGCGCTGACTCGAGCAACACTCCTTGAACGATCGATGTTATTCACTTCGATCCACCATGTTCCCTTGAAGTGCTCGCTTTTGTGGCCTTGTCTAATATAGGCTGTTCATCGCCTAAGTTCGTTATTTCATTTGTTTCAAGCGATTTTTTTAAGTAGGTACTATCGCTAAGTCACAGTTTGGGCTTGGGAAGAGTGCAAGAAATGTTCTCAAAATTTCTTCGTGCTATGAACGCGTTGCCTCTATCAAAAAGGTCATCGCCCTAATTAAAAGAGCTTCGGCAATGAAGAAAAATCTAAAAGATCAACTTTTTCTCCGATCCCTAAAGAAAGTATTTACCTCAAAGTGAGTATAACAACACGAAAACTCAGGCTTCAGCGCTCGTTGAAGGGCCGTATCACGGTTCACCTCACTCTTGTAAGCTTCTACAGGGTTCTGCCTTCGCGACACATTGAAAGCCCACTTTTTTTTTACTTTGACACCTTGTGAAATCACAGACACGTGCCTTCTCTTGCAAAACTCGATACATTCTTTCGCAACATGCAATGTTGTCCACCGACATGGTCGCATTGTCGTTGCGCAAGAAAAACTCCAAATTCTCAGGATAATCGCCAAATCATGTGCCCAAGCCGGGCTGTGTAAAATACGCAGAAAAAAAAAATGAAAGACGTCCGTGCAGGCACGGTCGTCAAATATTTAGTCAGTGCGGTTGTTAGGAGTTTTTCTTTTTTTTGTAGCCGCATGTTCCCCTAAATAAATACAAGCATTTCAGAAGTTTTCAAAAGTAAAGGCATTTTAACTCTTTTTCTTGAAGATCTTCTGAATGAGAACGTCCTGTTTTGCGGACCTGCCTACGATAAGTGTGATAGCTGCAGTAGCTCCATCATTGGGGGAACTGTCAGTAGTTGTTCTTGTTGTCACTTGGTAGAGACCATAATCATACCATCATAATATTTCGAAATGTGGGAACGAAACAAGGTTAATCGGCCGGCAGTAAAAGCCTGTTGCTGATTACAACAGTATTTTAGCTCCAGCATCCCACTTGTGTTAACGGCTGCTCCACGACACAGCCTTGCGAACGACCAAATTTTTGGGATTTTAGTGAGCGTAATACTATTAACTACAACGAATGGGAGCGTGCAAAAAGAAAACAAAAAGCATGCAAATGTTTATTATTTTCTTCTAGAGATAGCAACCTACATGTTTATATTTGGAAAGATTGGATGTGCTTTGTAGACGATAACAGGGAAGAAGACGGGACAGGTGCAAACTAACAACTGAGATTTTTTCGAGGGAAACACTTAAATATCATTTCAAACCAGCGCGGGCACATCAGGGTTACAGCAGCAAAAAGTTGCACCGTCTTCGTCCTTGTGATCGTCTACAAAGCGTGTCCGATCTTTCCAAATTCAATGAACCAGCTTGCCCAACAACGCGTCCTGCTAAAATACATTTTTATATGTGAGATAAACTAAAAGATAAACTGACGTACTGAGTTTTTGTATATGACAGCCTAACTACACGCGCAGCACACAATGACACCAGGGAGTACATAGAGAAAATTCGTCGTCGTCGTCGTCGTCGTCGTCGTCGTCATCATCATCATCATCATCATCATCATCATCATCATCATCATCATCATCATCATCATCATCATCATCATCGTCGTCGTCGTCATCGTCGTCGTCGTCGTCGTCGTCGTCGTCGTCGTCGTCGTCGTCATCATCATCATCATCATAATCATAATCATAATCATAATCAGCAGCAGCAGCCTCTTATTAGGTCCACTGCAGGACGAAGACCTCTCCCAGCTATCTGCAAAAATTTTGTTTCTCGCTCTAGCTGATTTCAACTTGCGACTGCCAATTTCCTCATTAAATCACCTCACCTAATTTTCTGCCGTCCACCAGCCTGATTCCCTACCTTTGGCACCCATACTTTAACTCTGCTAGCTCACCGGCTATCTACTTTACTCATTACATGGTGCGCTTTGCTCCAGTTTTTTCTCCTAACGTCTACAAGAATATCGGCTACAAGGATGGCAGCCAGCACATTTGCTTTCTGATTCAAACCGCTCCTTTCCTGTCTGCTAAAACTACACCCCCTAAATTTTGGTTCCGCCACTCGCTACGCGGTTCTTGTTCTCAAGCTTGTGTGTTCCCCTCGAAGTTTCTGGCCCATATGTTAGCACACATAGAATGCAATGATTGTGCATTTTTCGGTTCAGTGATAGCGGTAACCTCCCGGATATGGGGAATTACATGTAATTCAAATTGAAATAAAGAAAATCATGCACAAAAGGCAAATAGAACTTGATGAAGAGATAACATGCCGCCAGTGGGAATCCGAACCCACAGTTTGCGCATCGTGCGTACGTTGCACTACCGATTGTCCTACGGAGGCGGCAAGAAATCTGCCCGCTATCTTTTAGGATTTGTGTGGACTGGATCAGGTCGATGAAGGATGTTAACTAGCACCACTCCTGGCCATTGCGCGCACTTAATGCGGACGTGGCGGGTTAGAATTGTGTCGGCAGCCAGTTATCTTTTCGTTCACTTTCATTTCGCCTGAATATATTCTGCAATTAAATTTAAGCCACAGCTAATCTCTCTCTCATATGCATTGTATGGTTATACTGTGTACTGG
Source organism: Dermacentor variabilis (assembly GCF_050947875.1). Classification (NCBI taxonomy): domain Eukaryota; kingdom Metazoa; phylum Arthropoda; class Arachnida; order Ixodida; family Ixodidae; genus Dermacentor; species Dermacentor variabilis. The sequence goes on from NC_134574.1 coordinate 131,799,883, forward strand.
CTTTATATGGCGGCATATAAGCATATGATGTATGAACAAAGAAAATGAAACCAAGATGTCAGTTTTGTTTGCTATTCAGAACCTTAAGATATATATATATATATATATATATATATATATATATATATATATATATATATATATATATATATATATATATATATATAATTTAAATAGATATTCACATGTTCGTGTTCGTGGCCAACATATCAGAAACAGAAAAGATGCGTGGGAAGGTCATCTGGTTCCAAAGAACGTGTTAGCGAAAGAAATAATCACAAAATTAGAATTTTTTTTTTGTCCGATCGGGCAACTAACAGATGAACACAACACATGGGGGGTGGCTGCGATGAGTAATGTACAAGGCAGCGTTGTTCTCATCCTCGAGCGAGCGTCATCGGCTAAGTTAAGGAGAAGCCGCTCTGCTACAGGCCTGGTGCGCGAAGGGAATGCATTCACTTTCCTAGATGTCCTGCTCAATTGGCTGCTCATGGCTGCTCAATTGGCTGCAATGGGGCCGGCTTGAAGCCTAGATTCTCATCTAAGCAGTGACCGTGCACTGCTAAGCATCACGCGGTATGACCTGTGTAGGACGTACGGCGAATTACGAGCACGCTGCCCTTTAATATAGCCAAGCCTGTGTGTGGGAAAATTCCCGTGCTTTGCAACCCAAGTGCAGTGCTTCGATTATAAGGCAAGAATGTTATAACCTTGCATGTATGACGTGATTAACTCTAGTAGCCTTAATTGTTCCTTAACTGGCGACCCGTTTGTAATTGTAGGTCTCATGCTTATGGCCGTCGGTCACCGAGTATGCGTAGTTCCTATCTGGTTATTGTTCTACCAGTTGAAGTAGCTTAGTGGTTCGGATATCCAGAATGTAATAGTGGGCTTTCAGATAGGGTTCGGTTAAATAGTTTACCTTGCCGGTACTAATCCTTAAAGGTTCTTTTTTTATTCGCTTGGGTTGTTACGACGCATAACGTTGGCCTATTTCAGGCCGATACTGAAGAAGTGACTTTTAGAATATGTTGTCCATGATTCATTATTCATAATCATCAGGTTTGTTTCAAGCTTTCTATGCTGCCCATTTTTCATGTATATTGAAGTAGAATGTTTTGGTCAATATACATCACTGACCACAGCACAATCAACCATGTTTATTGAGATCTGTCCCGATTCTTTTATTGTCGTGCATTTGAAAGAAGTTCACCTAGCCTGTACCGAGATTACTCATATGAGAGTCAATGTTCGAATTATTTTAAAACGGGAGGTCAATGCGCCATCTGTACGCAAAATTTATACTAAATTTCTCTTATTTGTGACAATACCTAAAATTGCAGAAGCCACAGATTTTGCTATTTTTTCTTGTGTACTCAACTCTTACTTCGAGAACCGCAAGAGACGATGAGACATGTTCTGTCAACAACCAATAGCCTGTAATGAAGCCATGTCAGTACATATAACGATTACTTCGAGGAACTCGTTCACTGCATACACATTTTTGCATCTAAGCTAGTAGTCCCTTAAATATCGTTGTTAGGGCTTGCTCGTCTCCTGGGCGCCAACATCAGCATGCCGAACGAACGTGGTTGGCAGCTGTAAGAAGTAGGCAGCTTTTGATACAGGGAGTGGATCATTTGCCGTAATGTGACCGTCTACATTCGATAGGGCTGGATTCGGTCTGATTTAGGAGGAGCCGCGAAGACGCCACATATCTCGTTGCTTGCGCTTGCTTGAGTAAACTAGTGGTACTGTGTGTGTTCTACTTTTCTTTTGCAGGTGATGTCCACCGGATTATCATTGTTATCAAGTTAGCGCCCCATAAAAGGCGTGCCTTGTGTATTTGCAATTTCTTGAACGTGGTTGCTTGATTCCGTCGTGAAAGAGGCTGTAGACGAAAGAGAGCGTTACCTGAGCACTAGTGTGCTTTATGGACTGTACGGAATCCCCACAGATTACTCTTTAGTGGGCTATGTTCAGATCAAGGCATAAGAAATATAGAAACACCGAATCCGGCACTAGCCAGTGCCTTTTTCCTTCACCTTTAACATTGAAGCGAAGTCACTCACCTACAGCACATGCAATGCGCCGCCACGCTCTCTGCCTCCGCTACTATCTCTCTCTCCAACATACCTTCTCATCTAGGCTGCTAGTACTACTTCACTGCGCCGGATGCCAGCTCAATTTGATAACGCAGATCCAAGCGAAGTGCGGCTCTTGGGATAAGCGGTTGTTTTGATGAGTGTTGCATGCTTCGATCGATTGCTTCTGTTTGATAGCACCTTGTCTCAACCCGCCGTGGTTGCTTAGTGGCTACAGTGTCGGGCTGCTAAGCACGAGGTCGCGGGTTCGAATCCCGGATAATCGCGGCCGCATTTCGATGAGGGTGAAAAATGCGACAACAGCCGTGTACCTGCATACTAACAACAGGTGCACGTTGCATAACCCCAGGTGCTCGATATTTCCGGAGTCCCCCACTACGGCGTGCCTCATATACGGATCATGGTTTTGGCACGTAAAACACTATAATGTAATTACGGGGTTCTATGGCAAATGCACAGCTGCCAGGCTGTGCATTTGTCGCGGTAGGCTGTAGCCTTTCAATCAATCTTTGAGCCTTCAGCCAGCGGACCTCGGTTCTTCTGTATTTAGTTAAATCCAAAGGCAACTTCTGAACACGTTTGGGATGGTTTCAGTTTGTTAAGTTTGTTCAATAATAGATCAGAAAAGTGTGGAATTGTTTTTTTCTTAAATACTGATGCGGGTATGTGAAAAGGAAACCTAAGATTTCTTGTCTTCCTACCGCCTGCGAGCCAAAGTTTATTCAATGAATGGCACACGAATGTTTCTAAGGCGTGATTCTACCTGTGTTCCTGAGAATATTCATTCAAAACGGAGTGCAGCTGAAAGATCAGTTCTTGTTCATAGCGTCCTTATAGTCCCCTTTAATTTCTCTATCAAGTGCTGTACCCTTCGACGTTAGCCACACACAATGTCATGGTATGCGAGAGCGAAATTCAGCAAACGCCCGAATGACCCCGATGGTTTGTCTATTACTAAAAGCGCGAACAGCCTTTGAGGTTGGTACAGTGAGGGCATGGCATAAATAGCTTACGCGGATTGAAACATAGCCAGCTTGCTCCGCAAGCGCATCACATTGATTTAGCAGTTGTCTAGTGAGAACATTATTCCAGGAGAGTCCTTCCATGTGAGCGTTAAAATGCAAGCGTCTGCGGCGTGGGCTGAAACAAAAGATAAACATTTATGTGTACGTGTACGTCCTACAAATGACATAAAGCGCAAGCGCCTGAAAGTGGAGCTGAAGCAAGCAAAAGACGGATAACCTGTAGTGTAAGCTAGGCACCTATGTTGTTGTTTTGTAGTGGTCAGGAATCGTATTATCATCAATATTTAATAGCATCAATATTTGAAAATGTCTTTTGGAGAAAACCTGAGACCCACAATTTTAATATAAAAGGAGACTATGTGCAACTGAAAGTTCAGTGGTACTTGCTTTCTTGTAGTCCATAGTCAGAGATGTAGGCAGGACTTCAAATAGATCTGTAATATCAGGTATACAACGTGTTATATCCACAAGCGGCTTCTGAAGGAAAGGTCAGTCCCTACAGCCGTCACATTTCTGGAGCAAAATGCATAATTTGAAGCCCTTGACAAATGCTATCCTTATAGATTTGCTGAGCAAGGTTTGATTCACTTGCCATTAGAAACGCACCATAGCTTGTCCTTTGTGTTGTACTTGCCAATTCAAGAATTCTCTCCTATTTGTGAACGCTGTTGGCATATCTCAGTCAATAATTTTGCTGAGCTCACTCAAGTGACAAGATGCATAAGTGATTTATTTTTTATTGCTTTGCATAAAGACCTTGCGCCTGATTTCATTTTTTAGAATAAAAGACAACATAGTTGCTTTCCCGGGCGTCTTGGTAAAACGATATCAGCAAATATGGCCCCGTTTCGAGTTCGTAAGAGCTAATTTTGTGCGTGACGGGCGTCAGTCCCATTGAACGACTTATTTTTTTTTCGTAGGGCTATTAGCAATGTTATAGATGCCACGCGATAATAGCCCTGTGTAATACGTAATTTGCCGATAATCTTTATGCATGTAAATAATCAATCAAATGGTCAGCGTTGTTGTGGCAACTCTGTCAAGAGGGTTCCAGTGCAGGCAAATTTTCTTTACTTGTTGGTGACTAAAATATATCTACGAAGCAATCACGATGTGTCATTTCGTACGTCATATAATATAAATAAACAAATTATACGGTACCTCTGGAGCATCTTTTTCTAACTCATCAAATATATATCGAAGGAATATCTATTAGGCTGGCCTAAACAACTCATAAGACGAATATTTGTCTGAGTGAGCGCGTATTCTGTACCTGCGGCATACTGGTTGATGACTTAGCTAATATTATTTTCTTCCGCAGTGATTATGAGGTAATGACGGTCTGGAATTAAACAAACATTCACAAGTTTGAGTTTCTTGGGTGGATGTATTCTAAAAGCTCTGGAAAAGCATCTGTGTACCAAACTTGGTATACATGATGAAACATACAACTCTGGTGGCTAAAATAATCTTATAGTTGCGCACAATTGTGTCGCGGGTAGGATCGCGATGTTCTTTTAGGAGCTATAAACAATAAAAGACACGATAAAATAAAATAAAAGATCGAGAGACACGAAATTAACCTTTATTATCACATATCAATAATCGCAGATCGCACGTCTTTAAAACCTTGCGACAGCTTGACCTTCAACTTAACGACCTTTCTTAAACACAAAAAAAGCTGCGTTATCATTTATCTCTAACGGCCACGAACTTTAAAAAAAAAACGAGTAGACAGCTGAACACATCATGGACGACGCTAGCGTATGCATTCTGACAGGGTATTTAGAGTTGGGATCACAGTGGTAATTTGATATTCGCGTGAGGTATGTTTAGGCTTGCGTGTAGAAAAAAAAAACGCAATAATTGGACATTCTTAAACGGTGGCGAGGACATTGCAGTGTCGCGTTCGGCTACATTTTAAAGGTAACGCAATCAACCGACCACTACATTGCATTGCCAGCATTGAATGCTCATTGGTAGTGTTATTTGGCAATTTTCTTTGTACAAGAGTGCAAATATCAGAAGTTACAAAAGTTGCACAAAAATAGAAGACTAAAATAAAACAAAGATTTGCTGCCGTGGCGAGGAGCTCTTCACTGGGCTCGCTTTCCTACGTCATTGGAGCAGCAAAACAGGACTAAGTGCCTCGATGTAATTATGAATAAGATTGCCTAAGAACAACGAGAAAGGGAGAAACACAAATAAGCATTAGCACCAGCAGTGAACGCACAAGAAGGTGTACTATACTCTTTACGGTTTCTGAGACTTGATACGTTTCTGGCTCAGGGAAATAGTTCTGTCTAAAAGACCATCTCTGCGCAAACCCAGGGCGACAGATATGCGAGACCCCAAATGAAGCTTCAATGGCGGCGCGCTTGCAAAGATGCACAAGAAATACATTGACAAACAAAACGTGCGTTCTACGCTTTCCCATTCCTTAGCGTTTGCTTTCCTGGCTGACTTGTTAGTCTCGGTACAAGACTGCAAAACTGTAGTGGGGAACAATAAAAGCACACTGCCGAATATGACAAAAAAATTAAGGCATTCTTTTCCTGTAAGTGTTCGACAAAGCGTGCTTTATGAGAGAGTGCTACAGTTAGCCTTGGTATGTTCAATACCCAACGCTGACACGACGGCAAAACAAAACCGTTGTATAGTTTAAAAACAGCTGTTTTTAAATATTACCTAAAATCGTCGTACAAGTAGCCGGTATATACATAGGCGGTATATACATAACCACTATAAGCCAACACACAGCGAAGCCAAGGAAAGTATCGGGGAAACTAACTCTGATTTAAATTGGAATCCAGAAAATAATTCAGAAACAGGAACTGCAAGGGGGGCGAAAAGATAACTTATCGCCGGTGGCAGCCGAAGCCACAAGTTCCGCATTGCGCGCGCGTCGCACTACAAATTGTGCTACGGCGACGGCTATCAGTACGTCCTCACGGAAACAACGGCGCTTCACGACGGGACACAAGGGAGGAACCACACAAACACACTGCGCTCCTCCTTGCAGTCAGTAAGTCCACAGACTTGGACATTTATGTTTACTACATGCACTAAGAGTGGTAGCTAGCGCCACTCATAGCAAAGGTGGGCGGATGTGCAACATCCTTTTTGCCCGAAGGCGTCACGTAATACGCCATCTTGGGAGAGCAAGCACGTGGCTCATAATCACTCTCATAATACGTAAAGACATCAAGGCTGCCCGATTCGAGACCCTCGCAATGAATAAACGAGAGAAGAAGGGGAACTGAGCGGCTCGATTTTGCTAATCATGACAACATGAAACAACAGATAATGAAGCCCAAGGGAAGCATCGCGAAAACTAACGGTGGTTTAAATTGGAATGCAGAATATAATGAAGAAAGAACCTAAGCATAGGACTAAGCTTTTCTGCACGCAACTACCAGTGCAGAGTCAATTAAAGAGTCTTCAGTGAATCGGAGCGGGCATGTACCTTAGCAGGACCGCCTCCATTGTGTGCCCGTGTTCTTTTATATATATATATATATATATATATATATATATATATATATATATATGGGTGTGTGTGTGGATGTGTTGACGTTTGAAAAAAAAAAATGTTTTGGAAAAATATCTCCACAACCGCTGTTTTGAAATTCCGTGTTGCACAAAAGAGATATATACAGCCTGAATACCGGGGTCAGTGTATTCAAGATGAATATTTCATGCGACATCGTGGAACATGGCGTGGTGCGGTCTATAAGCAAATATTCTGCATTATGGAGTGCCATATGTGCAAGGTGACATCGTCTCTTTGATGATTGAGATGGACAAAAATAGAAAAACCAACACAGGGCTTTTCCCTCATTTGAAAAGGAAATTACCTTGGTATTGCGCAAGCACATTTGATTTCCGGGATGCAAAAGTTAATGGTGTTCGATTAATAAAAAAATTATTGAGATACATCAAAGTGCTACCGAATAGAGTAATACTTGTTGGGGGGATAGTTGCTGCATGTTTCCAGAAGAGGGTTGTAGCGCCGAAAAAGACAACACATAGCAAGTGAGACGGGACAGGCGCATGTCCCGTCTCGCTTGCTATGTGTTGTCTTTTTTGGTGCTACAACCCTCTTCTGGATACCGAATAGACGTTTCTTACAAGCTTCTATGATTACACAGAAACTCGTCTTGATGCAGTTTTTTTAGAACGATACAGACGCAGTTAGCAGAGCTGTCGTAGCATTAGGCTACGAACACGAGATTTTAGCACTCATGTAGATAATTATATCCGCAGTTCTTTTTTTTTTAACCCGAGGGTGACAGGGCGGCTGCCAGCGGTAGTAATTCAATTTATAGCTTCTAATCACCTACGGCTAGAAGTGTAGCCCGAATGATGTTTACTTTTATGCGATTCAGTTCTATTTCTTTAGTGCGAATATTTTCCTTTACCTCTCTTTCCCACTTTTCGTGGTAGGCCGCTGACAGTGGTCGATGACTGATGGCCGGGCCGGACTTATGATGCACAGTAGCATAGGGAAAAGGCGTGTACTGTCCCGCAACGAAGTTGCGGGTAGGGATGAGCAAAGGGAAAATGCGTAGAGTGGAGGGACTGTTGTGCATGAACTCTCGTGCAACAAATTGGCAAGGTGAGTTGGGAAGGAGGTTCAAGAGCTGAGGGGAGGGACTCAGGTGCGTGAGAGGTGTGGAGCGTTCGGCCCAGGAAATATTAATTCTTTCACTGGCACAGTGTTTTTTTTTCTTCGTTAATTTAGGCGGTTTGCTTACATTGATACTCATCGTCGATGGTTTCACCAGAATTTTTACTATAGGAAGATTCTCCGAACTTTATTGCTTGCTCACAATTTTCTTCACTTTCATGCATATTAGCTGCTAATAAAATGTAATCGGTGTTCTCTTCCTGAGATGCTGCTGAACGAACGTGAAGATATGGGTCATGACCATGCACCGGTGAATTTGTGATTAAAATCCGGGCATGCTGAAAAGCGCAATTCTTTGATCGGTGAGGGTTTTCAGTTGCGTGATTGAAATACGTTCGGTAGATGGCTTGCAGCATGTTAGCTTATATCGTAATGTTTTAGTTACTTTTCACTCACTCGAAATATCTAACAACAATTCAAACGTCTTTGAAGCACTATTTACGGAAATTTGGCTACTCGATTGCTTCCCATGATGCCACGCTTCAAAAAAAAAGAAAGAATAAAAAAGAGGGAGATGCCATAAATAAAGTGCAAAACGCGGCATGCTAGCTTCAGAATCCGCGAGACAGGGCAGATCATCTTGAGCAAAATAAATCTGCCTCGAAAAGCCCTGCATGGGTAAAAAAAAAGGAATGACAGCTGTTGCTACACGCCATGAATCCTTTATCGAGCCCAAATGTGTATAGGCGTAATTCTTCTGTGCTCTGGTGAAGTACGACTAGCCTTCACTGTTATCCAGCTGTAACTCATACACATTACAGTGGTGTATTCTCATCTCTCCCATTGAAGCAAGAACGTATGACAGCATCTGGGTTCTAATAATTTTCGTCTTATATAAATAAACCTCGAGAATGGCTATAATTCCGTGCCTTCTCTTTCCTTCCCACAGATGTGGCGGTTCGCGTACGCTCGTGATCACCGTCGGTGTTCACTACCCCAGTAACACTTCATCTCGTTGCATATTTAACCACGTCTGCCGGGGTGCTCTAATCTTGGTGGCGAGTTTCTAAATCAGACCTCTGCAATGCAGCACTAATTCCTGGTGGTGCGCAGAAGAATTGGATTGTTGCGCTGTTTTCCTTCACTGCGGCGGTACCACGTACATAACTACGGGGTGTCTGAGTAAAGAAGAGCTCTCCCTACGAGAAAGTTCCTGAGCGCACTCCTCGTAAATTTTAGAATAGAGCTCTATGTACGAGGTAATATACTACATAGTGCGCTGCTTGTTAACGAAGACGCGACGTGACAGCATTATAAAACAGGGGTTTTATGAGCCCGAGGTGCCCAATTGTAAGTCTAACGTGCTGAAATACGACTCCTCGATGCAGGCCGTCTCCGCAAGTGGCGCCTATATTTTTGTGATATAGTAGTCACGTTAAAGTTAGGCAGTTTGTAAGCTGATGTGGGAAAATAATGTTGCCCGGGAATTTGATATTATTTTCCTTTTTTTCAGGAATTTTCTATACCTTACGTCTTATAAACGTATTGAAAGGCTGCCTGGACAGTAATATTTTTTTTTGTAAGCCCGTTTCCTTCGGACGGCGATGGACCGTAGTATTTTTACAAACCTGGTGAGAAGAGAATTACGCAGCAAACCAAATATGCAAAGGAGCATATTCTAAGGACTCAACGAGAACGTGCTCCGCAGCGTAATTTTTTTTTTTCGATGCCCTTTTATCTCTTAGTCGACGGGTATATATCATGGACTGTGCCATGTCGCAGGTACGCCGAAGAATAGGAGCGAAAGTTGCTCCAAAGAACACTTTGAAATTTCCTGCTGAGATCCGTCGCGCAAAAAAAGGATAAAATAAAATACTGGTGGTTCATTTTCAATGCAATCTAACCATAACAAATGCAGCAACTGATCTTCAACTCGGGCACGACGAATTCGCCCCGGAAGCGATGATGTAGGGATGTACTTTGCCTGCGGACTGTGCACGAGTCAAAGTGAAGAGAATTACTGAGAGCCCTAGACGTGTGCAAGACCTGTTGTGCAAGACGCCTAAAAAACGTCCTTGCGCGTGCATTGAACATTCGAGTAGTCAATGGAAAGGCCCCAAGGCGCCAACGATCAAATTAATACAGTAGCGCTGCGCGAATATTCGAAGTTTTGAATACGAAGCGAATTGTATTCGCTAATAGATTCGAGAATTTGACCTGCGAAATATCGGAATGGATTCGTCGGTGGCACCATAATATGCGAAGTGAAAGCCGTTAACTCCTGTCAAGTTGACTTTGAAATACACAAAAGAACACTGCAAGGCCACCTCAACTGTGTCTTCTTCGTATCTGTATCTCCGTATGTGCACCCTAAATACGGAGTCAATAGTGAAAGGCACCGGTTTCAAAGGCAGCGCATGAAACATCACTTTTTCCTTTTAATACGAGGCTGTTCGTTTCGTAAAACATTTCTTCCTCGGCCCTTCAGCAGAGTTCTGAAGAGATAGAGAGAGATAGAGAAAGCAAGGAACGGAAAGGCAGGGAGGTCAACCAGAAGAGCATCCGGTTTGCTACCCTACACGGGAAAAACTGGGGTACACCAGTCCGTTTTATGATGCAGAGTTCTGAAATTTAGTTGAACACAATATTGCTTCGTGATGCTGACACCTTTACACTGAAGTGTTGTGTTCTTTCTGTTTTTTTGAAGGAAATATTGGATATCTGATGCAAGATTTGGAGGCAGAACTTTCATAATGTTCGCATTCGATTCGAAATTGAAAAATAATCGAACAACAGAATAGCACCGCGCTGAAACATGGCTCAGTCGATATCCCTGGACCTAAGTGACCTCGAGAGTGCGCTATATTTTAGTCGTCTGAAAGATATCGTAGTTGTGTTGGCAGGAACTGCACGTGCTTTCAAACGAATGTTCCCGATTTCCAAGGGGGAATTTGACAACTCAGCAACATTTGTTTTGAAGTAAGTAACAGTGAACGCTGTTAATTCCATCCGAAGGAAAGCCAGCACAATAAAAATTATACATAAACCATCCACAGGTATGGTCAATGTAAGTACACAGCCCGAACAAACGGATGAACAAACCAATGAGCGAGCTAGTGACAGCCCCTCCCCCCTCCCTCTCTACCCGCTTCCTTCTTGCTGCTCATTCCCACAGCGCGGTAACCGGGCATCACACACCCTTTCCCACGGTGCCTTCCCTTGCCGTTCCGGGTTTCTTGTGCGGTAGCCGTGGAGAGTGAATGCCTCCACTTCTTGCTCTCCATGCTGGGATGGTGTCAATACCATCAGCCATTAGCATTCGACGGAGCGCTCGCGTGCGTTATATTTCTTTTTTCGTGGGCAAGACTCGGCTGTGGATACTCAATGACCCCCGCAGGGTGGTCAGCAAGACGTGCGACAAACGAGCGAGCCTACGAGCGAGCACCAGCTTTCCGCCATCCTCCTTCCGCTTCCTACGCATCACTCACTGGCCCGATAAGCACGCACCGTTTCCCTCGGCTTCCCGCGACCAACCAGTGAGCGAGCTAGCTCGGTCCACTCCCTCCTCCCCCCCCGCCCCCCTCTGCAGCTTCATTGGCCTAGAGCACGCGCCTTTTCACTGGCGCGTTTTTTTTACCTTGTCTCGCACAGGTCCGAACACCGTCCTGTCACCGGCCTACCACAAAAACGGCCTAAAGATTCAAAGAAAGCTTTTCGCTTACGAAAGGCTGGTCAACGAATGATGGCAACAACTGAAATTGTAGGGAGCACTGAGAAATAAAGATGGGCGTACAGAAGACAGGAGAATCCTCAAAGCAAACGCTTCGCCTGCGCAAAGATGCCGCCAGTGCACTTCCACAAACAACCAGAAAAAGCGGGTTCAACTCAATGTCTATAATATTGCGTATTGCATAAAGAAGTTATGATGTCCATCACCCACAACGCTTTTTTTTTCGTGACAATAAATGCGTTGGGCTCTGAAAAGCAAATTTCTTATCGCTAAGGTAGAAAACGAAGTTCCCTGGATTCGTAATCGTGTTTATTTAGCGTGAAACTTATTATCGTCAAAAAATGCAATGCATGGGCATTTGCAATGAAAGTACCCAATGGATAACAACGTATACAAGCAAAGTCTAAAGATTTACCCAATAGAATCTGCAGGATGTCATGGACGTGTTGCAATTCCTTGCGCAATTGGCATGGAGCAACAAAATGTCGAAGCGAAATTGCACAGCAGCTATTGCTTTCTAACCCGTTCAGCAACAAGTTCAGCATGCCCACAGAAGGAGAGCGCTATGGACACAGAGGTTGGTATAGAAGGTACAAGCTAAAATGAGTGCTCGTGACAGAGGAATGAGGGTAGATGAGTAGTAAACAGGTTAGGCGCTTAATACCGAAGCTGTTTGTCCATTGAGTTGCGCAAGTTATACAAGACCGTGAGATACGTGCAACGGCTTCGCAAACAGTAGCCAGGAGAGTTCGCAAGCACGTAATTCTATTTGCTTGTCTAGCTACGAAGGACTGCTGACACGATACTCCCGCCTGTACCTCTTTTTTTACGTATAGGTGGATGTCTTCTCTGCTGTAAGTTTAATATATTTATTGGGCCGTCGGTATTTAGCAGGAACCAAAGGGCTGAACAATTCTCATAGAACGTGATCCTACCCTCGCCACATTATGTTTGGCAGCAAGGCCTTCATTTTTTTTTTTTTGGCTTTGGTGCACAACGCGTAACGTGCTTCATGAGTACTCGCCAAGCTGAACAAAGCATTTCTGCAAACACGCTTAACACCGGAGCGAACAATTTCCTACATTGCACAAGACGAAACGGTAACCATATGTTAACAACGGAGGAATTCGCTGCTGGAATAGACAAATAAAGGAAAGAAAAGCGGCAGGCGCCATCTAACATTGTGTAGCTTGATGCTTGTCCATACGTCAGCAGCGAATCACGAAACCTTACGGGAACATCAGCAGACACACGAAGTGGCACTCTCACTGCCCGCAACAACGCTGAATGATAGCACAACATAGTATATCTTCTTATAATCACTGTACCACTACCGAACCTCCGCAGGAACCCCCCACAATCTCTAGTGTTCTGGCTGAACGTTTGCCGCAATGGCTGCCCATCGAGCGCCCGTGCTTTACGCCCAGGTGTCTGTCGCGGATGGGACGCTTCGACTTTATTACACCTAAGCCTACGTACCCCCTTGTGTCACATTACCAAATCTGTTTTTTGGGGGGGAGATTGGCCAAGAATGGGCGCTAAGGACGTCAACTACGCTGTCTCGAAGTTCGCGGTTCCAGCAAATATCTAGTGGCTGAGGTATGCTCGGCAAGATGGAAACTAGCCCATACCTAGTATACGCACCACTTGTCTCTGGGCCACTGTTTACGGCGCGAGATCGTCCAACCATTTAAAGTGGCCTAATCATCTCAAAAATGCTATCTAATTCAAATGGGGGCTGAATAAAATTTACGAATGAGCTTTACATCAGACTTCACACTACATAAATGTATCGATTATATTCTAATGCTTCTCCTTAGGCGTTTTGCTATTTGTCCGACCGTAATGGTATCAACGCGCTCTGTCGGTCGTGAGACGTGAAAGACAACCAGAAAAGAACAAAATGAAGTGGATGAAATCGCTAAATTGCACTGAACTGTCGACATTACTCTTCCGTTCGTATAGATTACTAGCTTCAAATTGCTGCCCCTAGGTTTTCTTCGTAATAAATTTATGTAGACCACAAAATTATCAAACTTTTCCTCATTTCTTATTGAGAGAACGCAAAGCGTTACAAAAGGAAAGAAAAAAATGACAACTGTATCATAAATGAGGATACTAATGTGCAGTACAGCACCACAACAAAAAGTTATGTCTGAATTATCACATTGCAAAACCCCAAATTCAGTCCTCAAATCCGTCTTGATTAAATAAACCTTATTTTTGCTGGCATTAAGTATAATAACCGTGAAATCGACACGCATAGACAATAGCGGTTATACTTAAAGTGTTACGTCAGACATTCGCATGCTATCTATTGCAAGTATATTATTCTTACGTTACGGGTTCATTTGTTCTATAGTGCAAGGCATAGCAATGTCCAACACTATGGGTACCTGGCCATTGTGGCATCATTGGCAATGATTCCGCCGGTAACGCTGGCGCACATCACATCAAGAAGAGCACAGCGTTCCAATTCCGCTTTCGAGAACAGACACCGCAAGGCAGCTTCGACACCTGGCACGCAGCCTCTCACTGACCGAGTGGAACTCGCAAAACTCAAGACTTACACGACTGCATCGACTAAACCCCTCACTGCCACTCTTGCCTCCATTCGGACTTCCTCGACGTGAAGCTACGCTTCTCTGTCGCCTATGGTTAGGAGTTGCCTTCACAAAGGCATACTCTACAATAATTGGACTGTCCGACAGTGCAGCATACGAGGCGTGCGGCACCGAAGACAATATCGACTACCTGCTGCGCCACTGTCCACGATAAGCCCCAGAAAGACAAGTACTTACTAACGCTCTCCAAAAACTGGACAATCGGCAGCTTACTGTGCAGGTGCTGCAGCTGCCGCCCCCATCACTCGTCGGCCCATAAAGCCTTCTGGAGGACGACGGGCTTGTGTGAACGACTGTGACTATTAGTACAATTACTATTAAACAACACGCGTCAGCGAACTCACCGCTGATTTCCTTCTTTCCTTCCCTCCTCTCTCTCCCTGTCATCTTTGTTTACCCTTTCGCATTCCCCCGGTGTAGGGAAGCCAACCGGACGTTATTCTGGTTAACCTCCCTGCCTTCTGCTTTTCTCTTGCTTTCCAAGAAAAGTGCAATATTTAAAATAAGTTATGTGATTTTACGTGGTAAAACTACGATATACTTACGAATCAAGCCGTAATGAGGGACTGCATATTATTTTGAACTGCGTGGGGCTTTTATCCCGCAGCCAAATCATGGTACACTGGCGTTATTGGATTTAGCTGCCATTAAAACATAACCGGCACGACCAAGATCTGACCTAGCGATAACTCGACCATATCCCTTTGCTACTTACGTAGGAGGCTTTAAACTTCAAACGCCTCTTCCTTAGAATGACTTTTTTTGTAATCGTTACTGAGTTCAGAAGTGCGTGAGTAACGCTACCCCTACTACTACTAAACAAGTGAGCGCCCTCATGCAGTTGGTCAGCCAGAATTTGAAGGCTTTGTGCCGCGGTGTATACTTCTACCTTCTTCGAAAATGCCAAGGCATACCTCAACAGAGGGTTTCTGGAGATTTCGCTAATTCCAGATTGCTTTTTTGTTTGACAAGCCATACGCCATACCTCCCTCCCCCCCCCCCCACAAAAAAAAAAGAAAAGAAAAGCAGGCGTGCAGCAAGCGAGCTTTGCGCTGAAGAACATGAGCGCCGAGATCCGTGTCCAATGCAGCGTATCAACATGTAACCAGGGTTCTCGTTAAGGCTACCAAACTAGCATGAGCCATACAGCGAGAAAACGACGCAAATGGTGGTTAGATATCGCCGAGTCTGCCACAACACAGTATGGTATCCCACACGATTACGGTTGTCCGTGGAGGCCAGGCAGAAAATCCCATTTTCTCCGGGCATTAGCTCTCTTTTGGGGAGGAAAAAACAAAGAAGGAAAAAAGAAAGAAAAAAGAATGCCCGACCAGAACCTCCGTCTACAGTATTCACTCAAATCCGGCCCGACATTTCGCAAATCTTGCTTCTTGTCTACAGTTTGTCTCGCGTTTCTGAACTACTTTTACGATGTTGAAACGATTTGTATGGGTAACTAACCCAAATTAGAAAAAATTAAAATGACTTCGTCGAACAGACAAAAGGTGAAGGGAGCTAAGAACGAAATACTTTTAAACAAGACCAACGCATAAATTGCCTCGAAGATAAACTTTTCGTGCCGTGTGAACTCGGCATGTTTGTCCTGTTTCCTCATTATTATTGTATAAATTCTCGCAGGTGAGTCTTTTTCACTTGTCTTAAAGTCACACTGTTCCTACCGGTGCTTAAAGCAGCAGAGACCTTCTTAGCAATGCCTTTTTTGAAGAGTGCGGGGAAACTCGACGAATGTTAGCCATAGGTCAATAATAGGGTGGCTGTTATTGCTTTTGCTGCTGTGATAATTTTCTACAGCCCATTCCTCACGAATATAATTGCATATAAATAAAATAACACTTTCAATACCCTGCTACGAGTTCCACAGGTGGTATACGCACTTGTAAGTGTTGGACTTTAGTTGAAAGTGTGCCTAAACTACGTTAAATAACGTAGAGCCTAGCCAACAAACAAACCAACGAAGACCCTACAGCAAAAGGTAATCTGCGTTAAAACGCAAGATATCTTTAAAACGCGCAAAGTGATTGTCACAAACATCGTGAAGCCACCAAAGGAAAAGCATAACACGATTAGTTGCATAGCCTTTCGCTGGAAAAATAGTGCTTATTAGCCGAGGGATTAACGCACTGAAAATTATTGAAGCTTACACCAGATAGGGGTGGGGGGGTTGAACAGAATTATCGTTAATGAAATATAATTGAAGGCTGCTGCCACCATACGAATACAGGCGATGCATGACACACATTTAATGAAAATTAGTAAATTTTGCAGGTTCTATGGTTTCGCCGTGGACATCAACCAAAAACAACAGGAAACGAAAGCTCCAAAAAAAAAAAGGAAATCGGGAGGAGGTAGCCAGCGGTATTTCGTGTTCTTGCTTCTCTAAGCACGAGGTCGCGGGATGGAACCCCGGCCACAGCTGACGCATTTTGGTGTGGGCGATGTGCGAAAACACCCGTGTACTTAGATTTAGGTGCACGTTAAAGAACCCCAGGCGGTCCCAATTTCCGTAGTCCACCACTACGGCGTGCCTCACAATCAGAGAGTGGTTTTGGCACGTAAAACCCCATAATTTTTTGTCTTTGCTTCTCTGTCTGATGCTTTCCTTGCACTTGTTTTCACGATATTTACTATTTTATACACGTATATGTGTCTCACCGGAATGGCCAGAGGGGGGCAAAGGTATTGAAACACTTCGTAAAAGATGCACTGCGTCAATTATAGTTTAACGAATTTCAGGGCATTTTCTTTGTTGTTCAATGTTCAATGTTCTTACACACCTGTAAGAACATTGAATTTGGCAAACACAATATATAATATACACTTCCTCTGCAACAGTCGTGACCAACTACCTAATCCACCATGAGGTCCCTGGCAGGAAGCTATTGTTTCCTCACTTGACCGCCGTATTCCCAATGCAACGTTCAATCCCTGTGCAGTCCCCGTTTGCACTCAAACTACACTGGGAATTTGATTTATAACTGCAATACCGCCCGAACTAGCGCGATTGCCTTGCGCCGGAACACTGGCCACTTACGAGGAAATTACTGTAGAATTGCGCAGGTTACAACAAACTCTCCGCATGGGGCATCGACCAGTTTATGTGCTACGTTCGAGCAAACCGATTCAATAAAAGATTGGCTGCACGAGTTTCTTCGCAGGGGTAGGTGAACCGAAGAGGCACGCCAAGAGAAGAGCGGGAGCCTGGATGGCGTAAATTCTGCGGTAATGCGCACCGTTTCTCCCAGACACCCGAATCAGGCCCTTAGTTTTCTTAATTTTTCCTGCACAATCGCTGCTCGACTGGAACTTACGGAAATGACGTTCTCGTTTAAGCGTTTCCCGAGATATAGCCAGAAGCAAAATAAGCGTTGCGATGTTTCAGGGCTATGCTAGTAAGGAAAGGCTTAGATCTTCCTTTTGGCAAACAAAACAAATGACCGCAGCTTTTCATAGCTCATATAATTGACAGCGACCAGCAACAAGCGAGCAAGATATCCAAAACGTCAATGCTTTTTTTCTACGTACGAAAAGGCGAAAAAAATAAAAATTTCAGCTACACGGGGAAAAGAAGCACGAAATAAATGAATGCATATTTGCCTCGTTAAACTACTATAATGTGTGTGCAAATAAGGACCGTGCTAACACCTGCTCGGGAAAATAAGATGTAATGAGGCTTGAGACAGTGCACAGAGATATACGGCAATGAATAGTCAAGAAAAATGAATATATAGCTGCAGGAAATCCAACAAATGCGATTTTTCACATCCAACCTGGTCATTGGTTTCACTGTAAACGTACTTAAGATGGAGAACACTGCGTGGGATGTATTGTTAGAATTTAAAAGAAAACGCGCGGACCATATACGCTGGAGAAGCTTCTTAAGATGGAATACGTGGAAAGGCTAGTTTTGCCTGCACAAATACCGCGATGTCCAAAATATCCAATCAAGCAATATTTCCTAATTATTATAAATATTTATTCACTTTAGACTACATGCATCAATTGTGCAACTGATCTGTAACGGTAGCGAAGTCATCTGTGCTAACCACGACTGCCGTCCCCAAAAACCAGGTGAAGAAATGCATTTGAGTCCTAGTTACCACAGTCTGGAACTACCAGTTCGAGAGGCGGTTTCTGGAAAGCTGTTAAAAGGGGACGCCAACACCGCTAGTAGGTCATTTTAATGACAGATGTCTCGGAAGTCGTGCTGTCCATAGCATTTATTTCTAAGTAGAAATGGCTACAATGGTGCGCGAATTCAACTTGCTCAGTAAGTCCAAACAAGCGCCTCTTGATACGGATGACTATACCGGTTGGATAACGGGATCAGCTGCGCTAATTAGTTTCCGCAGTACAAACGTCACACAGGGGAGGCCATGCATTCACTGGATGCCATGTTTTATTCACTCATGACTCGATATACCTTGCCAGAAATTTTACAAGACAAACAAAAAAGAAAACTTCTTTTTGGCAATTTCAAAACGTTCTTCTAAGTTATCATATTACGTTTTTGGCTCCAAGCCTTTAGCGAGCTCTGCCATGAACGCACTGGCTACGTGCTGCTCTTCAACCAACTTCTCTCCAACGTGAGTTGCTTAATTTGTGCCAGTGGATCTACGGTAAGCGAGGGTACAATTCTCAGCGTTCGCAGGCCCCGCAGCGCCACGCTTCTAGTCTCGGAGGTCACGGGCGGACTCCTTTGCAGCGCCACGAGATGGCGCAGTGTGTCCAAAAAGTAGCGCAAGATAGGACCCTTGTGGCCGCATGGCACGTTTGTTAGCGTCCGCTAGCGCCAGCGCCCCATGCATTTCGGAGGTCTCGTGCAGGTCTTGTAGTGGTGGCACTAGGTGGCGCCGAGTGCTTTTAGGCAATATTTAGGGACACTATTAGGGAAGCGCGAAAAAGGAGTTACACTGCAGTAACCGTCTCATACACAACTCGTTTCGACGACTACAATAGCTTCTGTCGTGCTATTGATTCAGTGCTAAACAAATTACTGTCAACAGTGGTCGTGAGATGACTTCTGCCGCATTTTTCTGGCCTTCAGGCAGCCAGATCTGGCCTCGCGTAGCAAAGCACTGCCCATCGTGTAATTATGAGGCTGGGGTGGTGAGTGCCTCCAATGACGTTGTAGGCGTTCCGCCTCAGTTGGTGCATGAGATGAGACCAAGGAAAAACCAGCTGGCGTCCAGTGAACTAACAAGCAACGATAGCTGGACCGTTAGGGTTCGTGTCACTGAGACGAGAGCATGCAGACAGCAGCTCCTCGGGCGCGCTAGTGTGTTTATAGGTGTCTGTGAGCACAACGCGCATGCCAGCAGAGGAAGGTAGAATGGTTCCCTGGCTACGCCACCGAGCTGATTGAACATAGCTTTAAGGGGTGCCTACAATGCTTCGCCGCATTTGCAGCCAAACGCGCTTCTTGTTTCTGAAAGCCTGCTAGACCCCAACGCGCGAGTTGCGCACGCGCTGTCGATGGTGAGACAGTACGACGGCGATGGCGGCGTGAACGAGCCCCAAAAGTCTGCCTAACTGCAATAGCAATTAAATTTTATTGGAAAATTCATGCGAAGCAGGAAAAAGGAGAATAGAAGAAGTTCATAATGGGCTGCCTAAAGAAAAAATAAAGGGCAGATCAGTGCAATCAGTTGTACACCTCAAGTAACCGATAGAGAACTATGAAGTTGTCCCAGAACTTTGCGTCACAGCGACTTTTGGCGACGCAAAATAAAATTACTACTTCAAAAGGCTGATTCAAGTGTCTTTTTTAATAGCTTACATCGATGGACTACGTTTTTATGCGTGATGAACAACGCGTGATTACGACACAACGAAAATAAAACGGGCAAGATGAAAACAGTTATCGGTCGACTCATGTACAGGATGGTTTTCGCGGTTAATTTCTGTTTAATACGTTATCTGGTGAGGTTTATTTGTTACCACATCCACGTCATCGGCTATTGTGCGCCCATCTGTAATGGTCGGAGCATGCGAGGTTTTTAGTACGTTTACCTAGAGGACTGTTAGTGCAGATAATTAGTATGGATCACGCGAATAAAGAGCGAAGAAAAAAAAGCTTGCGCGTGGACGCTGTGGTGACAATGCCAGAGAATACCCAAGAACGCCGTGTTATATCCCCAGAGAACCATCGCGTACTGCGCGACATATCCCGTTTCCGGCGTTTCAGTGCGTGCAGGACTAAGGGCAAAGGTCACAGGCG
This sequence comes from Dermacentor variabilis, assembly GCF_050947875.1. NCBI lineage: Eukaryota > Metazoa > Arthropoda > Arachnida > Ixodida > Ixodidae > Dermacentor > Dermacentor variabilis. The sequence continues at coordinate 131,820,235 of NC_134574.1, forward strand.
TACACGGAAACAGATCGGCTGCCAATGGAGACAGGTGAATATTCGTGCTTCTAGTTTCCTCAGCTATACCTTCCAAGTGACTCTTTGGCTGACAGAACTCCCAGGCACACTATTTGTACGCGTCATTAGAAACAAGGACGGATGGTGGTCGATACAAAGGCAGGGTTGATAGAGCAAGCACGCAGATCCTAATGACGCCGAAGAAAGGTTAGGTTATCTTCGTGGCTCTAACCAGATGGCGCCGTAGTTCTGCCTGCGATCTACAACGACCCAGGCGTATGTTGTCTCGAACGAGGAGATGCTGCCGGTATAAAAAGAAAAGCAAACGCTAGGAGGTTAACCATGTTGCAGTTGGTTTCCTACCTGTTCCCCGAGGAAAGGTAAGGCGAGAGGAAAAGGGAAGATTGAAAGGCGAGCCCTCCAGTTATGCGCTGTCAAGTTTCTTGGGCTCCAACGAATTGGTGCACTTTGGTATGTCATATCCAAATGCCGCGTCATCAAAGAGGCGAGAGAATTTGGTGTAAAAGTGAAAGCAAGCAAAGTGACAACTCAACCAACAGAAAAAGCGTTTCTAGTGTACAGAGTCAGGTCATGCGAAAGAAAAGAGCCAAATACCTTTTTTTTCACAAAAATGGTACCGCTAATTCGATTCAATATATGACAAACCTGAAATTGAATTTGAATTGAATTGAACACGCACGCACATACACACGCACAAAGAACTTGAGCGGTGCTATAAGGTAAACAGAACAAGTACTTATTGCAACGGTTTCGCCATGTGGACGTATGGATGAGGGACGTTTGGAAGGTAGCCAGAAGAGCTTCTCGTCACTTTATATATATATATATATATATATATATATATATTGTAGCGGATACGAAAGCCGCGGACAAGATGAGGGAAGAGAAGACGAAGAGAACGAGGAGTTAAAGAGGCCGGGCTGCGCTACGATCACGCTACAATCATCGTCCAATTAGCCTGTAAATAAAACCATTTCTTCACAACTCTTCGTAACAGTTGTGGTGGAGGTGCGGGGTAATCGACACCCGAAGACGGAGACTGAACCGCAAGTTCTTCGACGGAGCCGTCGCCTTGCTGGACTCCCACCGAATTCACCCGAGCGGAACATGTCCCACGACGCAGACGATCGACGACCCATTCCAACTGCTGCCCCGACAAGTTCTGTTCTGCAACTGAGAGATGCGCGTCCCTTCGCCGGAAGATCGGACGAAGACGTCGAGGAATGGCTCATCCATTATCACTGGGTGAGTGCCGCCAACAGGTGGAACAGCGCTTCTCAGCTTTCTAACGTCGTGTTCTTTCTAACGGATACTGCGTTGTTGTGGTTCGACAACCACGAGGAAACGTTCACAACATGGGGAAGATTTGTTTTGGAAATCAAAGAGCGATTCGGCGACTCGCGACGAAAAAGAAAAAGGCAAAACAGGCGCTACTGGAACTTGCGCAAGTACCAGGCGAAACCTGCACGACCTACATTGAGGCAGTAATAAAACTGTGTAGGATGGCGGACTGTGGAATTTCCGAGGAAGACAAAGTCGGGCACATCCTAAAAGGAATTGCCGAGGATGTTTACAATTTCCTCATCGCAAAAGACAGCCTGGCTTCCGTCGCTGATATCATTCGGCACTGTCGCACTTTCGAGCAACTAAAGACGAGGCGCATAACGCCGAACTTTGGCAGGCTAGCCAATGTGACGACTGTTGCAAGCGTGGACAGCAACCAGCCCCTTGATCTTGCATCAACGATCCGACAAATAGTTCGGGAAGAACTCAGCCTGCACGCGCAAGTGACACATCCAGGCACTCATAGCTTCCGCCTACCACCAGATTTTAAGCCAAACGTGGCATCCTTCTCCCAGTATCCTACGGCAAGGGCCACTGAAGATTATGCACTCGCGCCCCGACAGCAGCCACGTCTCTACGACAGAGACCTTACTTATGACGCTCGGCCACAGCGAGAGCAGCCGCGTTTTTACCCTCGAGGCCCTGCGACTTCTGTCAGTCCGCGACAAGAACAGCACCGCCCCTACTACCACGATGCGACTTATGAAAGATATAATGGATTTCAGCAAGCAGCAGAGACACGTTATCCAAATGACCCCGAACTTTCTCGCCGCCCGCAGCCGTCTACCATTCGTTTCGAGGAAGACGCTCTGAACCGCGACCCTCCCTTGTGCTACAACTGCGGTTCCACAGGCCATATAGCTCGGTATTGTCACCAAGCTCGTCAATCACGTAGGACACCATCGATGTTCTCGCCACCCAGAACCCGTACTTCATATGATATGCGGACGACCAATTTGCTTCCAAGTGATCACTTCTCACACGAGACGAGACGCAGCGATTCGCCAGCATCTGAGCGGAGCTTGACGCCACCAAATAGCCGTCCCCGTCGCTCTCCGTCCCCTCGGCGCCGTTCTTCCTCACCGCCGCCGGGAAACTAGCATCCGCGGCCAATGGAGGTGTGGTCGCCGGACGGCCTTTGCAAGAAATACCTCTGCCTGTTCTGATGTACAAAAACAAAGTGAATGTCTTGATTGAGGCAATACCGACCATGGCGTTAGTTGATACTGGGACAACAGTGTCTGTGGTGAGCCTCGCTTTCAAAAACCGTCTAGGCCACAAAGTTATGTTTTCTTGGAACGACGGTTTTACCTTTCGTGGAGTAGGCCGCGAGTGGCTTAATCCCCTTGGTGTTTGTGCTGTGAGTGTTTTGTTGGCTGGGAAAGTGTTTGTGTAGGGATTCCTTGCTATTTCTCGTTTTTCGCACGATTTTATTCTTGGTATGGATTTTCTTGAACAGTGCGGCGCTTCCGTGGACTGTGGTTGCGGCGAAATATCATTGAACAAGTTATTAATATCAGCACATTCCGAACAAAGCTCGGGTGGTGAAGCCAGGGACCCAGACACACTCAGTGTTCTTGATGAAGTGATTGCACCATCGTGGTGGATTGCATCGTGGTGCCTGACGCCCGTTCCTGTTTCGGCAACTGCTGTTGATGCTGATTGTGTTGACCTTGTAGTTAGACCTCTCCGCATAAACTATGCTAAACAAGATATACTTGTGGCCTGCTCTGTCGTGTGCATGACGAAAGGAGTCACCACATCGCGGGCGCTGAACTGCTCCGCCACGCCGGTTGTCCTTCCTCGAGGTATGAAAATCGCTCTCTTCGATAAAGCCGCATGTAGCTCAATAGCGGCACTAACTACGGACGTCTCTAGAGCTTGCTCTCCTTGCGATAATCGCCATTCTGAAGAGCTAATGCTTGGCATGATCAGCAAGGCTCTCGGTAGATGGGAACGGCAAGCACTAGTACATGTCCTTGCCAGGCATGAGACTGCACTTGACTTCACGCATGGAGATGCACCCCTTCATTTACCGTCGTCCCGCGCTCGTCACAGAATTGATACGGGCTCAGCACACCCCATCCGCCAGAAGCCCTAGCGAGTGTCATCGTCCGAGCGCCAAGGTATTGCAGAGCAAGTCAAGGAGATGATGAACAAAGGTGTCGTTCAAGAGTCGTCTAGTGCATGGGCAGCCCCAGTAATCCTTGTCCAAAAAAAAGATGGCTCCTGGAGATTCTGCATGGATTACAGACATCTAAACGCAGTGACGAAGAAGGATGTCTATCCAATACCGCGAATCGATGACGTCATTGATTGCTTACACGCTGCTTCTTACTTCTCAGCACTTAATTTGCGATCAGGGTATTGGCAAATACCTATGGACCTTGCCGACAAGGAAAAGACTAAATTCGAGCAGGCCATCTGGACTCACGAAAGCAATGTTATGCCTGTTGGCCTTTGCAATGCTCCTGCCACCTTTGAAAGATTAAGGGACACAGTACTACGTGGTCTAAAGTGGGAGATATCTATTTGTTACCTCGATGATGTTGTAACCTTTGGCCGCACGTTTGAAGAACATAGCGAACGCCTCAGCCTCGTTCTAGACTGCACTGAGAAAGCTGGGCTGGTTCTAAACTAAAAAAAGTCAAACACTGGTCCTGGGACACTTACTCGACAAGGATGGCGTTAGACCCGATCCTCGTAAGATTGAAGCTGTGAGCTCCTTCAAACCACCGCACTCAGCACGAGAACACCGCTCATCCATTGGCCTATGTTCGTATTTTCATCGTTTTGTTCCCCGGTTTGCCGGCATTGTTTACCCATTGACAAGTATTTTGCAACAAAAGGCATCCTTCATTCGTACACCAGAGTGTGACGCATCATCCTCTCAATTGAAGTTTATACTAACGTCAGCACCTCTCTTGCGTCACTTCGATCCATCTTGGCCGACTGAAGTTCACACTGATGCTAGTGGAATCGGGATAGGAGCGGTGCTTGTACAACGTCACAGTGGCACAGAACATGTTGTCTCATATGCCAGTCGTTGCCTGAGCAAATCTGAACGCAATTATACGGTTACGGAACAGGAATGCCTGTCAGTCGTTTTCGCCATACAAAAGTTTCGATGTTATCTTTACGGTAGACCATTCAAGATTATCACCGACCATCATTCTTTGCGCTGGCTCGTCGGTTTGCGCGATCCCTCTGGTCGCCTCGCACGTTGGGCGCTGCGCCTCCAGGAATACGACTTTGTGGGCTCGTGCAAGGGTGGCCGTGGTAACGCTGACACAGACTGCATCTCTCGGATTCCTCTCGCAACTACCGACTGCGATGCTGAGAATTTTGACGACTGTCTCGCTGCTGTTACTTCTACGTTCCCTGACGCGGCAGACTTTCAGCGAGAACAGGGGAATGGTGTTACCCTCGATCCGCTTTTTGTCGCCGCTCCTACTTCTAAAGGCAGCGGTCACTTTACTGTCCGTGATAAATTGCTCTACAAAACTAATTACTCCGGGCATGGAGCGCGTTTTCTGCTTGTTGTCCCCGAGAGTCTCCGCTCCGACGTTCTATGCGCTATGCATGACGATGTGACATCTGGCCATTTCGGCTTCGTACGAACGCTGAACCGCAAGCAGGAACGCTTTTACTGGCCCAAGATGTACGAAACAACCCAGCGCTATTTCGTTAGTTGTGAAACATGCCAACGTCACAAGCGACCAACCACCGCAGCGCCGGGTCCCCTTCTCCCATTGACACCGCCTAGTACGCCGTTCGAGCAAGTAGACATTGACCTTTTGGGTCCATTCCCGTTATCAAAGAACAAGAACCGTTGGATAATTGTCTGCTTAGACCATCTTACACGGTATGCAGAAACTTCAGCCACACCGTCTTCCACCACTGCTTCCGTGGCGCTCTTCCTGCTTCGTTCCGTGGTCCTTCGTCATGGCCCACCTCGTGTCATCATCAGCGACTATGGTCGCCAGTTCACTGCTGATGCCATTGAAGAGTTACTTCGTTTGTGCACTTCACAGTTCCGTCATTCCACGCCGTATAATCTACAGACCAATGGCCTCGTTGAAAGGACGAACAGAACGCTGACCAACATGCTTGCCATGTACGTCTCCTCCAACCATAAGAACTGGGATGACGTGCTTCCGTTCATCACTTACGCCTACAACACGGCGAAACACGAAACCACGAACTATAGCCCATTTCATCTGCTGTATGCAAGGTTACCGCGAAGCCCTCTGGACACTTTCTTACCTTTCGTACTGCACAGCGACGATTCTGTATCGAAGACATTGTGTCTCGCCGAAGAAGCCCGTCGAGTAGCTCGTCTTCGTACTCTGGCCTCGCAATGTCGCTCGAAAGAGCGATACGACGACCGTCACGTACAAGTATCGTTGGAAAAAGGTGACTTGGTCCTTCTTTGGACACCGCAACGCAAGCGTGGATTGTGCGAAAAGTTCCTGTCACAATATTCATGCCCATTTGTGGTTATGGACCGCCTGAGCGAACTCACGTCATTGCTCGCCTCCTGTGCAATGGTCGGCAATCAAGCAGAACTCAGCTGACTTATATTGCTCGCCTGAAGCCTTTCTATCCTGCTTGTACATCCTGACTCGCCCCACGCGCTTCGTCTGCTTGCGGGGAAATGTAACGGGTAAAAAAGGCGCGGGCAAGAAGAGAAGACGAAGAGAACGAGGAGTTGGAGAGGCCGGGCTGCGCTACGATCACGCTACGATCATCGTTCTATTCTCCTGTAAATAAAACCATTTCTTACACACACATGTATATATATATATATATATATATATATATATATATATATATATATATATATATATATATATATATATATATATATCCAGCCAGCCAGCCAGGTACCAGCCAGGTCCCCCTCTGGCTGGAAGGCAGAGGGGACCTTAGGGTTCCCTCTGGCTGCCAGCACCATAACGACCTTTTTAGTAGGCCCTGAAATACAAAAGCTTTAGATATTGCGCTATGTACTATGATAGCTGAGCACAACACAAGCTGACAGGATAGGTGTCTATAGAGCTATTACATACACATGTAAAGATCTACACACGTATGACTGAACAACAACCGATACTTTATGATACCGAATTCCCCTACATTTTTAGAAAGGGAAACCGTAATTATGTAGTAATAAAGCCGGTTTTTATTGCCAGTATTTACACCTAATAATAGTTGTAAGCAACCATTGGCACCTCAAAGCGCAATCCAGTGGACACAGTAGAATAACCGGGTATATGTGCTTCCTTTGACTACGTGGCTGCGCAGTTGAGGAATGGCGCAACTCGTGTGCAGTGCTTTGCAACATTGCAAAGATTTCCAGAACCGCAGAGAATATTTGGCTTTAACCATGGACCAAATCTACACGTACTCGTGACATCGAAATAAGCTGAGTCATCGGGAACACCGCGTGAGAATAACATCTGCCCTGTTTTGCTAACGTAATTTATTTTGTACTAAGAACCAAGTGTAGGTAGAATAAGAATGTTCTCACAGTAATGAGAATTACGGCGTGTCTTTCAGTACTCTTGCAAGTACCGATAGCGTATTTTTAGCTCCTGCTTGGCAATCCTGAAATTGTGGCGCTTGCTAAGTGAAGCGATGCCAGCAAGTTGCGATATCTCAGAAGATGTAAAAGGAAGACAAAGATCGAAACGCCTGAAAAAACCAAACTCGGCAGCTGTTTCCATAAGCGGCTACATTTACCTCGATTGCTTCTGCACATTACACGACATCACCAGCAAAGTAGCATGGAGAGAGAAATAAATAAACATAAACAGAAGAACTAAACAAACTGCTTGTTCCTGATAAGTAGTAAGGGAGCTTAAATGATGCCCCTACATAACAAAAGTAAAGCTGATGATAGTGTTTCTGGAGGCACGAATTACATGCCCCAAGTACCCGAAAGAAAAAGTAGAAGAAAACAAAAACGAAAAAAAGATAACTGAATGAGAAAGCTAGGTACCCGCGACGTCGCGTTGGTGTTTTAAGTAGCATCACGAGCTCATTACCCACTTTTGCAAGGAATATATGAAGTGCAAGAGGAAGTTACTCTTTTATATATCCCACGGGCTTCTCGCTGACGCAGGAAAGAAATACAAATATCCCGTATAGTTACAAAACTTGCAGCTTGGGCTAATATGAGCGAGAATTCCCGGAAGCTGCTGCGATAGCCGTAACTTCCATAAAATCTGCATAAAACGACACAACGCTGGATAGGCGGTAAGGTAGTTCCTATCTGAAAGGTTGAGAAGGGTTTGAATTCAGGGATCAATTAAGCAATTAAGCAAGCAATGTCAGGGCTTTAGGAAAGCTACCATGTATTCTTGTGCGCTGGGGAGAGACATGGTAACTTCATAAACGTGCCGTAGCTTTATATATTTTTATACAAATGTGACATTTCTTGCTTGGTAAATGCCTACTACATCCGTGAATCAGCGAAGCCATATCACGTTCCAAGTCCTTTGGCAAGCCTTGTATGTGGCTTAGCGCTTCCGTAAACATCACTGCACCCTGAAAAAGAAGAAACAGCATTTCTTGTGAGCTGCATACATTAGTGCCTTTCGCTCACCAAATGGGGCCCTTGTTTGGTACGGCCGGTGAATGAGAAATCGGGGTTTTTACGACAGGCCACCCACTAAAGGTCACAGGCACTCTCTTTAAGCGCTTTTGTGCTTCTTTGCTTTCCAATGTCTTTCATTCAGAGCAGAGCCTACGCTAACGCGAGACTATGGAGAGAACACGACGGGAAGACGGCCCTAAGCAACACGTTCTAAATAAGAGCGATGACGTGCGACCAAGAAGTAGAGAGGACCACTTCAGAAAAAAAGAAAACGCACGAAGGGAGGCGAGTATGTAGAGGCGATGAGATCTTCAGTTTTGTGTTATTGTTCACGTTCACATCTCTACAGCTGAACGTTGGTGTGTAAGGAGTAGAATGCTGTGTTTTTCATTTGCTCAGAGTGGACACGGTAATTAATTTTGGAACAGATTCGGGACGTGAAAGATAAGGCAGAGAAAATGGGAAGCAAGGAAAAGCGTGGAGGTTATCCTGACGCGTGTGTGGTTTTCTGCCCTGCACTAGGGGAGATAAATAAAGCAGCAAAAAAGATGAAAACGGGAAAGGCAGAGAGGTGAACGCACACATCAAGGTGCGCATCAACTCTGAAAGTAGTTCAGCACTGGAAACAGTACCTGCCAGCTACACGATTCGTTACAGCTAGGTTACGCCAGTGTGTCTTCACACTCGATCAGCAATCAGGTACGTCGCGTGAATACCATTTTAGGTACAAATTTTTGTCTGGAGTTGCGGCATGTGGAAGTCGCAGCAGTTGAGTAACTGTAGGGAGGGGAGGGAAGCGGACAGAGAACTTGAACAGCTTTAAAAGCGTCATTTATGGGCGAGTGCACTTGACTGCTATGTTAAACGCTGTACCTAGAACGCAACGCATATGTTTGGCTGTTCGGGTTACACCAACGCGCGAAGTTGTCATTGTGGGCTAGATTGGAATGTAAATTGTGATTGAAACAGTGATACAGGAATCCAAAGCACCATGTTCTCAAAATATTGCAACAGAACATTCGATTCAGTTTCTGCATTGTAATCATTTCACTTTGTGAATAAATGAAGCTCAACTATACATCTACTAACCTTAATAAACAATAGTAAGGTGAAGAAAATAAGCATTCGGTTTGAGCTTCTGCTCATCACTAGAAAAAAAAAGTAGTTTTTAAAACCTAGATATAGCTAAGGTACATCGGTTCTTGATAATTACGATGGTGACAAAAGTATGTCTTATAAACTGTCTTATTCAAAACTTCCAGCACCATCTGCGGCATACTGACCCCGTTCGTGCCGCGAATGTCGAAGGCGATATGTTCTGCTACGAAAGGGGTGCCGCTAGGTATTCTTGTCAATGAGCACTTCACAAAGGCAATAAAATGCAAGTAAAAAAATATACGTGTTTCCCAGACCAAGGGTTTCCGTTTCAAGAGCATGTGAGGACTGCTCCCGAAGTAGCCTAGTCATCTGATTCGACGGCGGCAAATTCATTTTTGCGGTCAGGACAAGACGCCTTGTTCCGCGATCACGATCCTTAAAAAGAGTACAAGACGAATCAGCCTCTTAGTGCTGCATGCTCGCATTTCTTTAAGCATTTTTTTTTCGTTTTTCATCACCCACAATCCTTTAATTTGCACATTACCGGGGTTCATTCCGCCGTCCTAAAAAAAAGAAAACGGGACCGCATACAAAACAACGAGGAATAAAGTACGGTACCCAGCGAAGGTTCTTTTGGAAATGACAACACCAATCTAGGTGCGTTTAGAAAAAAGAGCAAATGAAGATAGCTAACGAAAATATCCTCAAAAAGTTGACGGCCACTTTAGCATACGGTAAAAATGATCAAGGCGAAAGCCTGCCCGCTCAGGAGACGTTCATTAGATTACATGGTATTTTCATTTTAATGCGTTGTTACCTCCTGTACTTGTTTTCTCCCAGCAAAGGTTGTGGGTTCATGTAAATTAATTATCCGTGCCGTAATTTACTTCACTCTCATTACCATAGAAAGGTCGCGGGCTCTACTGCCACCAAACGTTGAGGGTTTGAGTGTCTTTATTAACTGTGTCATAATTAACTGTGCCTTAATTCATGCAATCTTAATTAGCACCAAAGGTAGTGACTTCAACCTTCGTCCTTCACGATGTTCATTGGGATCCCACTTGGAGATATGGCGCGTTAGCCCATATCTCCATATTGGGTTTTGGGTGCCAGTGCCTTAATCAACTTCGCAATAATTGACAGCACAGATTGTGGGTTGGACTCACTGTGAATTTTGGTGCCATAACGGCGGGCGCCGTAACGCCGGACATCAGATTTTTTTTCTCCCATGAGCTGTCAAGACTTTGGCCTTAATCACCAAAGGCAGAGGCACATAAATACCGAAATGTGGAACAGCTAAAGAAAGATAGTTCTCAGTAAAACATGAAATCCTCTGTTAGCCGCTGAAAGCTGTAAATGGAGCACTAAAGTTTTTCCTTCCTTCCTTCGGAAGGTGAAGGTTATTGAAGGAGAAACGAAGAAGAAAAGAAGAAAACCACAAGGAAAAAAAACTGAAGAAATAAAGAAGAGGCTTCCTTGGCCTTGAGTGGCGAGCGCCAAGCGGCGCCGCTCTATGTACTGTAATCGTCGGTGAGCACTCTGGCTACAACGTTTGTTGGAAACGCGGCGCAGAGCGATGGCGTGACGCTGGAGAATCCTCTAACGTTATGCTGCCGCTGTAGTGCCATCATGAAAACAGCAACGGTGGGAAGACAAGGTGGTGACAAATGAATGGAAGCCAGCTATGCATGAATGAGAAGGAAATGTGGGCCTGGGAAGGAGGAGGAGAAACGTGGGGATGGTAGCTTTAAGCGGAAGGGCCTGCAGCATCAAGGGAGCACGAACGCAAAGTATCGCAAAGAAGTTAAGGAACGCTGATTCATCGTTCAAATTTGTTCAACTCAAAATCATAAGAAAGAAAGGCAAAAAGGAAAGTTAACGATGGCTGACGGAGCCGCGAATTTACGTATATACATATGGGCAATGTAGAGCGCACACAGGAAACGACGCTCACAAAATGCTCGCTATCCGATCTAAGTACCTGAAATTGAGATTTTAGATTGTCGCATTTCCTTTCTTTCTTCCATCCTTTCTTTCTTTCTTCCTTTCTTTCTTTCTTTCTTTCTTTTTATTTCGAAGAGTGCCAGTATTATAAGCTGGGTAATAGCTGCTGTCCTCCCATACGGCCTCCAAATATGCCTATGGAGGTCACCATGCGTCGGCAGAGACAGAAAAAGAAAGGACCTCGGGAATGCAGAAGCTGCGATAGGTGTGTCATCGCAAAAAAATTCACAAAACCGAAACCCATCGGTTTCAGAAAGATGTATGTAACACAAAGTATGAAAAAAGCAATCGAGTGTACATTGCCTCTCAGTTCAAAGACTCGGTATTTTGACAAAAGTCCATCTGATCGGATAATGCCTTAGGAAAAGAAAAGCGACTCACATTATTCTTTTCAGAGCCGTAGTATTGCTAATTTCTTATTCTTTCTTCCTTTCATTATCTTCTTTTTTCTGTGAGTATTGGCCCCATGGCGTCTTAACGGCGGTAACTGAATTTATTTTTGTTTCGCAGACAACTATTTTCTGATGTGCAAGCACTTTGCTTTCTCTCGACCTGAGTGTCTCAGAACTGAACCCTCCACAGACCCTGGTCCGTTTTTAACTTCATTTTCATTGTTCATCTGGCATTCCGGCACTGGGAGCGCTTTGAATTAACATTTAATTCATGCACGTGCCATTTGCTCCGTCTTTTACTTCTCCATTTGATTTGTCGTTTTCATCCTTAGATGCCTTCTTATCTCCGTGCTGCATTCGTTAGGGCACTATTTTTTTTTAAACTGGAGTGAATGGTTCGGACCTGCTGTCGAATGAATGAAAATCTATGAAAGGCGGGCTGAAATCAATGCCTTTGGGAAAGTATACTCACGCCGACAAAGCCGGAGAAAATTGAAAGAGGTTTTATAGTGAAATTACATAATCAATGAGCAATAGAAATGAATGAAAAATATATATATGAAGGAGAGGTCCTTTTCGGATGGGCAGCTGGTAACAACCATGTAGTGACTCGTAAAATTTGGGGTTTTCTGTTATTGAAACCAAAGGCTTGCCTCAAGCAGTGCTTACCGTTTCGCTGCATTGAGCGGACTGCGTTTTGCTGCATTGAGCTGAGTGCATGGATGCTTAGTGATAATGCTGTAAATGCTGTTATGAATTGTTTTAGAAGGTCCCTAAGGGGCAACGCTGAACGTGCTTAGATTGGCAACGTTTTTTTAACTGTTGTTTTTATTTATTTCAGAGAAAAAAACCTGATTGAAATGACAGCTGGCAGTCCACTCCCAAATTACTTTTATTGCAGTAGCAAATATATGGACACTCCAGGCGCCATTTTATCGTCGCCGTCGACGTCGCCTGTCCCTTCTTTCAAGTGCTAATGGCGTTCCACACCTGCGGCCATGACCATGAGGGGCGCTGGTTAACACTCGCACATACAGATCTAGTACACAAGCACAAATACTGTAGAAACTCGATGGGATGACGGTGGCGCAGTAGATTATTGGTAATATACGGTAAGCGTAATGTGAAAGAGGGGGGGGGGGTCTTCAACCTAGGAGAAGTTGCTTTGTTTTACATCTGTCCTTTTCTTCACTAATTCCTCATTTCACATGCAACTAACAGTTCATTTCACCTGTGTTTTATCTGAATTTATTGTCGGTTTTCTTCTACGTTTCTTATTGTTTGTGGTTGTCGTTAACGTGCTTGCGTGCATTATTTGTATGCTGTTTGAGTAAATTATCAATGCTGAATTCTGCTAAGAATTACCCAATCTAGAAATTGCCGAGTAAAGCTGGAAAACGCTATGGTAGGGTCAGCGCGTCGATGAGGAGTAACGTCGTGTGCAGAGCGGCATCCTCTCATCTCAGACATAGGCGCAGAATCCTCAGCTTCTCTTGGATAATTACCAGTAAAATCAATACGTAACTTGATCAGTTGGAAAGGCAAATGCTTTATTGAACACACGGAACCAAGAGTAACTGTCCCTCACAAGATTTGATTAGTAAATTATTGGCAACTAAGAGGTGGCGCTTAAGGCACTCACGAAGACGGTGCTCGTCGATCTGTACCAGGCTAAGTCTGCTTCCAAGTTTTATGTACGGGCGTAACTCTGGTCGCGTCGCTCAGCACTCTTCCGCGTCTGATACCGCGCACTAGAGCGAGTGAGGCCAAGAATGTCCCTGACTTGGCTGCTGCTCTGCCGGGCCAACTCCTTCGCTTAGCCGCGTTCAATATTCTGAGATTCGGCACCGTTGAGTAAATACTTCAGCGGGAGTCGACGCAGCTAAGAGGATGCCGTACCCTTCAAAGCGAGCGAAGCGAGCCTTTCTCCATCGTGACCTGGCATATTAAAGCCGCTATGTTGAGACAAACTCAACGAGAGTTTACATGCTACTGTGGGTACGTGCTGCCCGGACGTCGAACTCATGCGGTGAGCACCTCGAAGAGACATTACGTGCAATGGTGGGTTCAGCGCCCATATTGAGTTTTTCTCACTCACTATGGTTAAGATGTGACTATGACTGTAAATGGCGCGGTTGCTGTTGTTGCTTTCGTTGTTGCTCTTAGAGATAGGCCTGCGCATGACACAGTAAGGAAACGAATAGCTGTGAAGGTTGTGAAGGTGAAATAGGCAATTTTTCAGAAGTTTCGAAGCTGGCCTTGGCACACCTCGGTGCTTCCAACCACTGTCCCGCTTTCTTTTAAACTTGTTTTCATTTGCATAGCGCGTTTAGCTGAAGAAAGAAACAATAAGTTTTCGTTTCGTTGCCTGCCAGAGTGCACGGTACTGCAAGTGATCTGACAAGGTTCGATGTCATGCCTCGGAAAGCTCAGCAAGATGTCAATGCCTCCATGCATAGTTAAGGCTGTCGGCAAAGATTTGAGAACATTGACGGTTAACTTGCTTAAAGTCATGCAATATCCCAACTTCCTTCAGGATGGTGCTGCAATATTGTTCAAGTCATTACGCTCATCAGACGCATTCCTTCAAGTAGTGTATGTAAATTAGGGTATGCTTTCTCCCCTCTGTTTTCTTTTACCCTGTTTTCAAATGATCTCCTTACTGTGATTTCTCCGCGTTGTATTTATGTATAATAATGACACTCCACTTCCTGTATATGAGCCTGTTCACGTTGATACTGGAGAATTTGGGTATAGCACATGTAAAATCCTTGTGTAATTGTTACACTAGGTAATTATTGTGCAAGGTCTTCTCTTAGAATAGCAGAATTAAGCATACCTCTCAGACGCAAACACGACTGCGACGCCACCCACATTTAAATGCTGAAAAAGTATACGCGAACGAAGGCCCTCCAAGATATCAGCCTAAAATTGTGCGTATCTGTATATTTCGCTCTGATACCAACCAGGCTAGCCCCATTGCCATCATGTAAGTTATGTACCAAGTAGCAACTACTCGCGAGAATTTGTAATCTATAACCTGCGAGGCTGGGCAGGGCGACTGTCTTGCGACGCACTCCACGAAACCCCAGATGTCATGTACAGATGCTGCAGCTTCTTGGTAATCCTAAGGCGCAGAAATATTGAGAAGCAATCTAGGAAACATCAGCCAGTTGTTCGTAATAACTTGCTGTCGAAGCATCATGACACAATTCGAAGCAAACAGAAGCATTAGTTGGGAACGAATTGGCTAAACAGGGTGGATGAATGGCCTCAATAATACCAAACAGAAGGCGCCCACTTCGAAAGTTTCCACCGTGTTACCCCAAACGCGAGGCTGCCCTTCGTAGTTTACAGCGGTATACGCTAAATATCGAAATACATAGCATACTCTTACAAGAGCCACAGCGTTTCTTACGTACTGGGCGTGCGCGGATCATGCAACGCTAACGCTATATCCCTGCGTTTGCTGCTTTACGGTACACTAAAGCTCTCTTCTATGTGTAGTTGTTGAAATGGACTCCCAAGTTAAACCGTTTGACTGGTACAAATTCTCTTGAACAAATTTTTAAACTGGTGGCGTCTTTTTTTCAGTTCTCCTGAAATTTACTTTTCATCGCTGGTACATAAGTTCTACTTGGCGATTTCACCTATTGTGCCTGTCTGTTTGTGCATTTTTGTTGCTTCTTAGGAAATAGAAGAAATGTGGCATGCGTACTCGCCCTCTTCGTTGTTTGTTCGGATAATCATTGTCTCAGGTAACGGCATTAAGCGCCACGCAACTTCTGTATGGGCGATGCTGCCATATAAATGCCTTCTCTCAACATCGTGCCTTTCCAAGGAAGGTTACAGGGAGAGAAGCGCAAACACCGGTAGCCGACTCATTCGGTAGCGTGCGTTAACAAGGTTCCCTCGATGCCACGTAGCTTCCGGCCGACAGCGCAAACACAGGCACGCGGGGATTCGTCGTTACGCCGGTGTTGGTGAAGACAGCAATCAAAGATAAATGCATGTCGAAACTTGCTACTGAAAGGTGGGGCCGGTGTTCAAAAACGGTTCGCAATGTTCCGGCAGCTTGTTAACGCGTAAAAGTACCGTTGCCATTTTCCATAGGTCTAGGAGCAGTTATTGCTATTGGCACATGTTATTTCTGTTTGCTCTGGCACATTCCGCTGCTAATGCAGCTCTGAATATTACTAACACTGATATAAAATGTATAGTTCGTTTCGATATATAGCAAAGGTATTAGCAGATAAAGCAAATATGTATTCATATTGTGAACTAAACACTGTTGCGAAAGTGTGAGCCCCAACTCAAGCCGGGTGGAAGGGGGCTCAATATAATGTAGATATCAGTGGCGTGTTCACGGACTTAAGTTATGGTTGGGACAGATATCAAGCTTACTGTCGCAGAAGCTGCTTTCCTAACCTTCTTTATTTAGATTTTTAAAGAAATAGCGTTTCTAGATAGTTCCTGCTTTGTTATGTTCAGCCTGCATACTTATATTTTGGTTCAGTGTTGGTAGATCTTGTAAGCAATATATAGATGAGCCGATTTGATGAGAAACGAGTGTCGCACAAGCTATAAATAATGTAACTGGGTTGTTACAAATTAGTCGTTGATTGCGTAATATATTTTAGCTCATCACCTCTCACACATGAAAGCACACTAACCTGCACATCACCTACCGGAATTCCAGTCTAGGCTTAAAAATACAAAATATAAGGCCTTGAAGTGCCAGTCAGAGGAGATTCAGAGCTATGTATGGAGGGGGTATGTCTGTAAAATGTGTGAAATGCTAGTTATTTCCAAGATAGCGAGATGACAACGCGACATTCGTGCCCCTGGATTAATGCTACTATGTTGATAAAAAACTTCCAAAGGTACAGGATATAAATTCTGGAAAGAAGACTGCTTCTTGATATAATGCACGAAGAAAAACTAACCTGTTTGACTTTATAAGTCGCAGCTATGAAGCCCTGTGCCCAAATTCAGATGTCTTTAGATGCTGTGGGCAAGAGATCATCGCTCGACCTGTTAACATCTTGCTTTTTTTTAAAGAGTTCACCTGCTTTCATTCCTGGCTTTAATCACAGTTTACACCACCAGGGCCGCTGTTGGTTGCACTGAGCACGAGGATAAGGGACATTCTCCAGGAAAATGGAAGCCAGTTCTTGAGCAAAACGGTTAATCTGACTTTACCTTTGCGAGCTGATCAATGAACACGAATAATTTAGCGTTGCTCGTACCCTAACGCCGCCTAATACAATTCAACAAAAATGTTACAGTCGCATTTATACTCAGTCTTTTATGTTATTCTGTTTACGTGTGCTTTACCATAAATGTGGTAATGAGTTTACCGACATTAAAGTCTGAGATTTTCTGTTTTCTTATGTTGAAGGATTTGGGAACCCTTTTTTTCTTGGTCATGCACTTTAATGAAATGGCATTGTTCGGGTCATTTTGAGGAAAACTGGATGAGACGCTATTATCACCGGTATTAGAACCCATTGCGTGATTTCTGTTCTTGTGTTCAGATTTTCTGTCCGTGTTATATTTGCCTTCGTGAACTCATGCTTAACTATCAGGACAGGCATATATCAACGAGTCTTAACGAAACCGAACAACTGTCCTTATCCCGTCTTTAAAAAATAAGTGGCACATGACCTCACGAAAGTCAATCACTGTTTCTTTTTCAAGATTTTATTATTGAAGTACATGTATACCTTTGCATATGACATATAAATGCTTAAGGTGGTCTCAAAGTTGCAAGACCGAGAGTGAGACCACCTATGAAACCGTACATCAAACAACAACATTTCGGTAAACAGCGGGAAACACAGAAAGTCTAGCTGTAAAAATGTTCAATTAAGCAAGAAAGAAAACGTATACACATAACTATAAGAGCACTTATTATGAACATTAAGAAGTGATTACGTGTTTAACAATTATGAACGCAAAGTCTTTTCAATCATTTCAAAGGATTTCTTCTTTGTACCAACAGGCAAGGAATTAGGCTGGGAAATATAATTAAGGAACAAGAGAAAAATTTGGAACAGTTATCAATAAAATAGCAGCACTCGAGTGCCCTGTGTTACAAGACTTTAACCAAGAAGAATACTGGGCGAAGGCCATCACAGACTCCAGACAAGAGATCCAGCTCCTGGCTGTCCAGAGAGCCCCTCAACGAGAGGAGAGGTATGGCCTCTCTGTTTCGACATTGGACTAGCCAACAGCTGGGTAGGGGCCTACCTAGCAGAACCCCTGCCAAGCTGGTCGGGACCTCCGACCTCCATGAAGTTGTTTACTACTACTACTACTACTACTACTACTACTACTACTACTACTACTACTACTACTACTACTACTACTACGACTACTACTACTACTACTACTACTACTACTACTGCCACCACTACTACTACTCCTCGAGTTCACCTGGAGAGCGGCAGAAGGAACAGAAGTCCATTCCAAGAAAGCTTGATGCCTTGTCCAGACGCTGAGGAATCTCGAGAAACGAAATAAAGAAAATGCTTGAACCAATTGCCCTCGTGCATGTTTTCGTCCCACTCGCTGCATGCCATTACCCTACGTATGTGTGCTGCCGGGAGTTGCCAGGTAATTTCTGGGGGCCGTGATTGCAGGCGCTATTTGCATACCTGCTGCACCTATCCCGGCACTCCTGCCCACGCCCTACGCATGCCCCGAATAATCCCAATTATGCGGCGCGCAGAGTGCGCCACCAGGTCAATTGGGGCTTGCATCGAAGCGCGGAATCGTTATTCGGATTGACCGGAAGTTCTCGGGCTTGAAATGTTCTTCTGCGTTTTACCTGCCTCGTGTCCATTGATAATGCAGCTGGCAGCCACGACTAATTGAAGTTCGGCGTTTCTTTATTGACGTGCCCTCCATAATACGTTTATATCGAAATACGAGCGCTATTAGTGTTTCCACTGCAGCAATATTTTCATTGAAACAGTGGTTGCTGGCTTTTACGAACTGACCATGCCAAAATCAAAAATACTTGTGCCTGTCACACGTGGGATTAGGAGCGCAGTACTTACCTTGCGTATTAGTTGCCTCTATAATTGGTTCCTTGCAGACAGACTGCAGATTGTTAGGGTGTGCGAAGTTCATTCTCTTTGAAATGGTTCCAGTAAGCAGGCTGTTGTACATGCTAAACGTATTAATAGCAGAAAAGACAGCGCTTCTTTCCGTAATTAGCGTCCGTCTCTTTTTTTACGCCATGTTATCCCTCTAACATACGTATTCCACTTCTCTTCTAATGAGGCTTTACTAAACAACATGGGGCCTATCTTACGATAATCCAAACTAAAATCATAGAGGGGCCCGACAGATAAAGTAGCACACTGTTATAGAAAAGTTACAAACAGGGATAAGGTGCCTTAGAAAGGCTCGCCTACGTTTCGATAGGTGGGCCTACCTGTGTCAAGGGCAACCTTTTTATCGTTGTCATGTATCAAACTTGCCTGCAGGGGACCATCGGAAGCCTTACGCTCAAGGAGTATCGCTGCGTTGTCTGTCTGTCGGCAAATATCGTGGTTATTCGAAGATATTGCATGAATAAATGTTCATATAGTGATGCCTGTGAATATTTTATGTGGAGTAGATTGATATGCTTTGCAAAGAAGAAGACAGAGACTGTGCGAAGGCCATCACAGACCCCGGGCAAGACGTCCAGCTCCTGGCTGTCCAGAGGGCCCGTGAACGAGAGCGATATACCAAGACTCTTTAGCTATACGAGTTCATGAATGAATATTAAGGGAGCAGGAGGAAACGCATTCAAGTACGAATGAAATCAGCCTAGGGTATCTTGATATAGATATATACAAAAGAGCACCTTTAGGTACACGATGGCTTTTGAAGCCAAACGCCATTTCTTTTGTTCGAAGTGATGCTCTTTCCTAATGCCCATCAAAGACCCGCGATTTTCATTAGGCTAACGAGCTGTCGTCCCGACTTTTTTTTTCAAATGAGATAGCAGGGCCGCAGCTCTTAGTCTATGGACGAGTCTGAGCTCTCGTAAATGAAGATGAGCAATTATCACTCGGTACTGTATAGCGCAATAATTGCCGTGCGTTGTCAGGCGTTGCTCGAGGCGGTTCCAGTCTTGAACGGGCTATTCAAGGACCGTGCAGTCTTGTCAGGCGTTTGATGCTTGGACCCCGCTAAATGCCAAAAACATATGTTAAGCCTCCGGTGAAAAATTGCACCCTATTCAATAAATCTGAAGGAGCAAAAATATTGCTTATTAAGAAGTGCATTGATGGTAAAACAATGTCTCCTTTTCTGCACTTTTTTAACTTTCTGTTCAGCTTCATAGTTGCTTCATATGTAGAGAGACTAATCGAGCAAATAGTATGATGTAACAGACTGTAGATACGCTGATTTAAAAACTGCATTTAATTTTGAAAACAACGTATGTGCTGCCAGCGCACTTGGTACTCGTCTTGTCCCGGTGCTAAAGTATACCCATGAATCCATTCCAACAACCACATCTTCCTTTCTGTTAGCTTTGTTATCTCTCAATTGGATGTACTGTCGCTGCTATGCATGAGGTCGTGGGTTCAAATCTCGGCCACGGTGACCAAATTTTGATGGGGAGAAATTCAAAAACATCTGCGTACTTAGGCTTAGGTGCACGTTAACGAACCCCAGGTAGTCTTATTCCGGAATCTCCCACTACGGTGTGCCTCATTATCAGATCGTGGTTTTGGCGCGTAAAACCCAACAAAGTTTAATGTGATTTTACAGATACAAAACGCATCTTACAACTGTAGCATACCATTTCTTAAGCGCAAGTTAGTTTTCAAATATTGGTAGATTTGTTTCCTGGAAAATAATAATTGTTGTCAGTACAGTGCAGTACAGGTCACAGTGGCTTCATTTACACTTTCATGCAATAAATATGATGTGGTATGACGTGGTTCTTCTGACCGTTCGGCGGAAAAGAATAAACAATAAGTATTATACTTGAGCGAGCATCGTCGTAAAAATTCTAATGTCGTGTAGGCCACAACGTATCCGGCATATGCATCACCCTAACGGAATAAATTTAAGAGTTCTTGAAGAAAGTACCCATTGCAACGCACGACAGGCTGATGTCACTGCTAAAGCATCCACATAGCTTGTTTCAAAAAGCAAGTGTTATTTAGTATGCAAATGTAATTCGTTGTTTTTAAGCCTTGTCTTTTATTTCGCCGGCTGCTGCACTCTATGGATTGATGAACTCGTATTGCTGTTCATCGCTGACCCGCACGTGTTGGCAAGGAGTAAATGTTTGTTATTTTGTTTGGAACTGCGCCTTGAATTTTTTTGTGCTTCTTGTTATCTGACTCATATCAGTTCTTAGTGTAAAGGGATTTTATTCGGGTCGCAGAGCAGCAGCGACAAACGCAGCACCAACAAGTAGGCCGCAGCCAGAGAGCGAATTGGTACGAGCCACGCGATGGCAGCGGGGCTTTTCGTCATGCCAAACTGGTTCCTCAGAATGACCCCCGAAATTGAAAAGCAGCCATCCTGGCGATCTGGGAAGAAGTGAGTGGAGTGTAATATGGCTTGAGCCGGCCAATGTGCACATTCTCGCCCGCAAAAATGGAGATCGGGAGATTGCGATACGGGCTCGACCACATGATTACCGGCTGATGTTTGCGCCACCCCGCGGTAGGGCCTGTGGCACTTCGCGAGGAGCTTGGACGAAAGGCGAGGAGCATCAACAGGCGGGACCCAAAGCCACAGGAGTCAGTTGATAGGGAAAGGGTCAGGGGGAGAGTTCAGGTGATGACGCTCTTTTTGGCGACACTGTTGAGCAGATGTCTATGAACGGGCCACTTGTCGGCATTTCTCGGCGTGCTGAGCGACAGCAGAAAGAAGCGAGCGTTCAGTAGGGTCTGGCTGGTACGGGAGCACCGTTTCAATGGTACAGGAGGGATGGCGGCCGTAAAGCAGAAAGAATGGTGAAAATCCGGTAGTGGCTTGAGAGGCAGTGTTAGAGTGTATGACGAATGGCAGTACGAGATCCCAATTGGAGTGGTCAGACGAAACATGCATTCATAGCATGTCACCGAGAGTTTTGTTGCATTGTTCTGTTAAGCCATTGGTCTGCGGATGATAAGCAGTAGTTGTGCGGTGAATAATTTGGCATTCAGATAGGAAGGACCGCAGGACGTCGGAGAGCTATACGTGACCCCGATCGCTCAGCAGTTCACGAGTTGCGCCATGGCAGAGAAGAAAGTTATTTAGAATGAACGAGGCGACCTCATTTGCTAATGCGGTAGGCAAGGCAGCGGTTTCAGCATATCATGTCAAATGATCTACAGCGACGACAGTCCATCGGTTGCCAGCGCCAGTAGATGGAAGAGGCCCGTATGAATCAATGCCGACACAGTCAAATGAGTGAGCTGTGCAGGGAAGCGGCGGTGAGGTGAAGAGATGCGGGACACATTTGCATCGTTGGTGGGCAATGCAGTAGCTTACGTATTTGGGGACGAAGTTGTACATCCCATGCCAATAATATCGTAGGCCAAGTGGTGTTTAGGTATTTGACACTCCGCCGTGACCACACTGTGGGTAAGAGTGAAAAGCGGAGCATGAACCTTTGCGAAGGCGACAGGGCACTGCTAAGAGCCATGTGCGGCCGTCATTGGGATAGTTGCGGTGGTATAAAATTCAGTCGTTGAGGGTGAAATGCTGCGCCTGTCGGTGTAATGCTCGAGGTGCCAGAACTGCTGAAGGATTTGAGAAAACATCGAATATCATGACGAACCACATGTCTTTTCAGTGGTCCGAGACATATCCAGGATGTCAAGTGATGAGATATTATGAATTGTAGACAGAAGTACTGGCGTCCGAAATAATTGGGAAGCGTGAGACGGCATCGGCGTGAGAGTTTCTGCCACCGGAGCGATAGACGACACGGATATCACATTCCTGAATTTGGAGGGCCCACCAAGCGAGGCGGCCTGACGTGTTCTCGAGGTTAGACAACCAGCAAAAAGCGTGATGATCCGACAGCACTTCAAAGAGACGACCATAGAGATATCGGCGAAATTTCTGAAGAGTGCGTGCGATGGAAAGGCACTCTTTTTCTGATACTGAGTAATTGGTCTCAGGTTTTGTGAGGGCACGACTGGGCATAAGCGACCACGTATTCGACATTAGTGTTCTTACGCTGTGCCAGCAAGGCAGCAAGGCCGACACCGCTGGCGTCAGTGTGAAGTTCTGTTGGTGCGCTTGGAACAAAATGGCGCGAGGTTGGCGGAGGCGTCAGTAGGGGACGAATAGTCGTAAAGGCATCATCAGAGGCTTCCGACCAAGTAGAAATTTCATTGTCACCCTGAAGAAGTTGGTTTAGGGGTTTAATCACAGTAGCTAAATTGCGAACGAATCGTCTAAAATAGGATCATAGGCCCATGAAACTGCCTAATGCTTTAAATTTAGTGGGCTTCGGCAATTCGGCTACGGCGCGAAGTTTAGCCGGATCAGGAAGAATGCCTTCTTTCGAGACAACGTGGCGATATATAGTAAGTTTTCGAGCTGAAAATAAGCGTTTTTTTTCAAGTTAAACTGGAGACAACCATTCCAGAGACAAGTCAAAACTTGATGTAAACGGCGAAGATGGGTCGGAAAATTTGAGGGAAAGACGACAAGGTAATTGAGGTAGCAGAGACAAGTATGCCACTCAATGCCTCGCAGGATGCCGTCCATAATGCGTTCAAAGGTGGCGGGCGCGTTGCGCAGACCTAACGGCCTCACAGTGAATTCATGCAAGCCGTCTGGTGTTACAAACGCAGTTTTACAACAGTGAGCATCAGCTATGGGCACCTGAAAATTGCCAGAGCGGAGATCTAACGAGGAAAAAAAACTCCGCTCCCTGCAAACGGTAAAGTGTGTCGTCAATACGTGGCAACAGGTATACATCCTTTCCGGTAATCTTGTTAAGCCTTCGATAATCAATACCAAATCGTATTGGGCCTTGTTTTTTTTAACTAGGACAACTGGTCATGCCCAGAGACTGCTAGAAGGTTGGATGAAATCGCGTTTCAGCAGATCATTCACCTGGTCATCGATAACGCGTCTTTCGCTCGTCTATAACCGGTAGGCACGCTGTCGAACGGGTGCATGGTTTCCATTGTCTACATTGTAAGAAACAGTCGTTGTGCGGCCGAATGATGTTGCTTGGCAGTCAAAAGAAGAAGGAGACTAGCTTTGGAGCAAGTGATGAAGTTCATCACGCTGCGTTGTCGTAATGTGACTGGCAATGGCTGGCGCAAAAGAACCTGCAGTGACTGAGGAGGCGATGCTTCTAGAGCGGCAAGATAGGTGGAGTCCTTCATTGTGCCAAATATTCAAAATGAGGCCAGTGGCTTTGCTCTGCTCAGGCTTTCACGGCGGCGTAAAGTACTTGGTTCGGCCAATGGGTCTGAGACGCACATGAGAGAGGCGCCAGTCTCGAACTCGAGGAGGTCGAATGGCAGTGGTAGTGAACGCGGCGAACTAAGAGTTTAGACAGAGCGAAGAGCACTGTGCCGTCATCTACAGAGTCGCAAGAAATACTGACAAGAGCCGAAGACCAGGCAGGTATAACGGTGTCTTCTGAAACGGCGATTTTGTGAGAAGTGTCCCTGTGGTCAGTGATAATATCTGTCGAAAGCTTAAACAGCTCGATTCTGGTGCGGGCACAGTCGATGATCGCATGTGTGAAGAGAAAGTCCCAACCTAATACGACGTCGTGGGAACATGGTGGCAACACGATGAATTCTATGACACAAAGGACCTCCTGAATGACGACAGGAGCACTGCAGGCGCCGGATAGCTCCACGTGCAGCGCGTTGGCTGTCCGAAGGGACAGGCCAGAATTGCGCGTCGTCGCTTTTCCTGCGTTGCGGCAAATACGGGCATCTATCGCTGAAAGTACAGCGCCGGTGTTGACGAGTGCCAGCGTCAATATTTCGTATATTGCGACTTCAACAACTTTTTTTTCCGGGGAAGTGCGAGGTCTTATACATTTCTCTGACACCAAAGTTCTCGCTTCCTGCACAACGATTTTGAGTTTTCCTGGCGCTGAGGGCTCCTCCGTCTGTGCATCGGGAAAAGGGAGCAGCGGCAAGGAGATGTGAATGGCGAGTGGAGAATGCGTTCTCGAAAGCAGGAGGAGATTCAAAGCTGTCCGAATAGTTGAGGCGTAGTTGTAAACGTTGCGCATATGGACGCACATCGTTGGAGACATTTGTTGTGAGTCGGCGACAGTGACGTGCCACGTGTCCAGCACGGCCCCAATAAAACCAAAATTGACGGTTGTATTCCGTGCGCCAACGGTCTTGAGGTCATGCTTACTGCCTCACTGGCCGGGCGGGAGGGGATAAGGGCAGGCGCAAAAGCAGGCAAAGGGTACAAAAGGTCTGTGCAGGCCTCGTAGCTTCTTCGGCGTACGTCAGGGGAGCGGCGATCGGAGCCGGCTGGAAAGAAGGCGGAACGTGGTAGGCTACGTACTTCTTGATGACATATTGAAGAGCGGGTGCCAATGGAGAACTCAACTGGCCGTGTGTAAGCGGTATGAGAGAAAGCTAACGGGCCACTTCTTCACGGATGAACTCCTTGATCTGTAGCAGCCGCGAAGTGTTATCCGGGGCAGCAGCGAAGCACGACAGTGAAATGGTCTGAGGAGGAGATTGGCGGGTGGCTACGGGTATCGTTTGCGTAGTTCATCGAAGCTTTGACGGAGCTTTGACGTCAACGTGGTTAAAGGGGTGGACAACATCTTCTATATAACTGGTAAATGTCTCTCCGCACTGTTGCACACAACCACGCAAAAGTTGCTCGGCGAGAAACTTGCGAACGGCGGGGCGCCAAATTCCTCCGTCACGTTAGTGTTGAAGGCCGCCGAAGTCGTGAGATCAAGTTCGTGGTTGCGGTTCCACACGCTGGTGAGACCACTCAAATAATAGCACACGTAATTCAGTTTCTTTAGTGTGATCCCAGTGCTTGTGAATGGTCACCCGGTCGTGGTCAGCGAGCCAATCTCCTACGACATGGTCTTTTGTACCGCTGAAGAAGAGTGGGTCGTGTTGACGCAGTGGGCCAGTGCAGACTGCGGTAGTCACCGAGGCAGCGGGTTGCGGTTGTTGTGGTCCTTATTCCGGCATAATGAAGAGTGGCTGCATTGTCAGATTGCGAAGTTTCCAGATTTCCTGCTGTTACCCGGTACCTCCACGGTACCGAGTGAAGGGGTTTATTCGGGTCGTAGAGCACAAGCGACAAGCGTAGCACCAGCAGGTAGGGTGCAGCCAGAGAGCAAACTGGGTACGAGCCACGCGGTGGCAACAGGGCTTTTCGGCGGGCCGGTCTTCTTACTCACATTAGCAATGTGCTATGCGGCCTTCGTACAGCTATCTCTCACGGCACAGGCTGACCGATGCAAAAAAATCATAAATATTCCCTTCAACACTGCATACTCTTGTCGAGTGCTAGTTACTGCATTTGGACCAATAAAAACACGAATGAAGGTGTCTGCGGGTGTATTGGTGCGCGCATGTATGCTCACCTTTGTGCTTGCGTCCGCATGGGCGCGTGCGACGGTTAGGGCGGTTGTGCGTTTAAGTGTGTGCTTAATCGGGCGCGTGCTCATGAGGGTGTCTCAGGAGGGTGCGTGTGTGTTCTGTGGTATGTGTGCGCAATAGTACGCAAGTACAGTTATTCACAAAACCATGGCAACAGCAGCCTCTGTTTGCTGGTTCAAAGAAGAACCTGCCGAACTTACAGTGGGTGAAAGAATATGCAGATTCCGAACTAGATGATACCAGCGCCATTACAGAATAGAGCAGTCCACTACTTGCACATCTTAGGACCCATCGGTATTCTACCTGGATGACCTGAATTTAAATACTTTGCTACATTTTCAGGAAGCGCGTAGCTCTGAACCGTATAATAGAAGATTGCTGCCCGCCAATCGCTCAGGCACTGGATACTGGGAGCTTCCGCAGATCGTCGATTTGTTGATGTATAATATAAAAATATTTCGTTGCCGGATACTGTGAAAGCCCTTTCGGTACATACACCAAATCGCTCTGCCAACTCTTTCTTCCTAAGGATCTGTTTTAGCGGCATTGTTAACTCTACCATTGCACGCCGCTGCAATTTTCGACAAGCTACCGCAAGCGAAGTGAGGGGAGGCGGACCAATCGCAGACGCCGGCGCCCGCTCATCTCTCGGTTATCTACTTTCACTGTGCTGGCTCGGCCCCATCGAAATCCCTATCACTTGGGCATGCTCTTCGGATCGGAAGAAAAACTGCTCAATGGAAGCAATATTCTCTCTGAAAGCAAAAAAAGTGATTTCTATAAACGAAGAGTGTTTGTTTAGGCTGTTTAAACAGCGCTGCACGTTACCACCCTATACTTGCGTCGATAGCACGTAAATTTGACAGGACATTTACGTACTTACGAATAGTTTTACGTTATAGGGGCACGTCCTCACGCGTGATACATTCAGACGGGAGGGATCACCTGCTAGAATTTCCGCTCAGACCTACTTGCAAGACTCCTTTAGAATATATTTTTACCTTCTAGCTTATTTTATTAGAAATATGATACGTCCGACGTCCTCATTGATAAGACATCTTTGGTATTCACGACAACCCCATTACAAATGCCGCCGTGTGTGAACAGGACCTAAAGGAGTGCTGACAAAAATTATTGAAAATGTAAAAACTCAATACCACACGTGTATCGCACGTGAATAACCACACTAATCAAACGTGAGGGTTGTGATACATTGATAGGATATATTGTTTTATCTTAATGCTGCCTCAGAATGCTGGGCCAATTGTAATCGAGATTATTGTACATTTATGATACGGACATAATGTTCTGATGGAGTGCAGCAACAAGGCTAAGATATATGACGTTGCTCATAGCAAAATACACAGGATAACTGCGAGCTTTTAATACGTCTACACTCGCATGTCGCAGCCTTTAGCGAGTCAGTGCATCGTGACGCCATTACGCATCCACCAAGTGGGAATTGAACCCGTAAATTATTTGTAGAAACCTGCACTATACGGCAACATTTAGTGGACCCTATGATCTTCTAGGGGGGTTACTAGGGCTCAAAGGAGTTATACATTCATATAACGCAATATATTGCCGATAGAAAATGTCCTTAGAGTACTGATGTAATGCAAACACATTTTCACGCTCATTAAAACACCAGGTATGCGCATACACCGGACCTTCTCGTGAAAGCTGTTCAAGAGGCAACATGTCAGAACATCTATCAATGTGAGACCATTATAAGAAGTTACTGAAAGACCAACGTCCCTTTCACTCAGCTAATTTGTTAGGAAGCGAGCTCAATTAAAAATACGCTCGTTAGCTTGTGAAAAGCCTCCCACACCGAAAGCCCTTTGCTGCACGTTATCAAGCAATGCGGGCCTAAAAGCACGGGGTTCCAGGAATCCCGGGGAACTGGACAACGGCATGACGCTATGATGTCGGTTACCTTCGCAACATTTCAGAAAGTTAATCTGCCTGAAAAGCTGCTGACATCAATGTTTCGAAATGCAGCTCGCTGACAAAGCGGGCTTCATATTAAGGACATACCGAAGGAGATGCTGCTCACAGACGAGTCCACACAAGTGAAGCGAACACTCGTAGCTCCCTACCAACTGAGCGCTGCCTGCTGAAACCCACCGGAGGGTTTCAGTGTTTCGAAAAAGGCAGCCGGCGAGAATGCGCATGGGAGCGAGCCTAACGTAATTAAAAGACCATTCGGGTGCGGCTCTTCAAACGCACTAGTGGGCGGCGACAGGAGAGCGCGTGGTGGCGTGAGCAGCGAAACATCGGAGCGTAGTTTTTTAATAAATGGGTGGCCGCAACGCCAATTCGCTTCGTTACGTGTGTTTCCACTGAGAATAGCGACAGTGCAGTAGAAATAAGAAGATCGTTGTTTTATGCGAGTGTTTGCGAGTGAAATGAAGTTTCAATGTAACAACTTTAGTGAACGGCAATGCCAATGTGAAAGTTATGTTTTGCATGCGTTGAACTCAGTGGTATTTTTAGAAATGATCCTAGCTCGTTGGTTATTGTGATTTGCTGGGATCTTTTCTCAATTTATTGACAAGGACGTTCTTTGCAGCTGCAGCCGCTACTTTCTTTGACCTACTGCTTGCCGACTGTAGTTGTTTGAGTCTGCGGCAGTGTTGTGGCGTGAAAGTGAGACAACATAGGCATGTGACCACTTTTATTTTTTATGATTACCTACATTGATACAACTGTCCGCCCTGGTTGCTCGCCGACCTTGTGGACAATTCGCAAAGCGAGCCGTCATATCGAGTAAATATTTTTTTTTAAATATAATTTTGAGAAAACTTGCATCTTACACTACGAAATAAACAGACATCATTTGGGTTAGTGTGTTTGCTGAGAGCCATGCTGACAAATATGCAAGACCATGTGCACTTTAACGTTGCGAGCAAATTCGGGTAGACTAAGTTTACAGTTTTCGGAAATGCAAATGTATGTTTCACAGCACCACTTTGAAGTTCCTATTTGGTATTCTCACGCTCAGCAGGGGACACGGACTATATGGCAGATTAGAAGTTGCCCTGCAGAATGTCAGTTTCCCCGCATGATTTTTGATAACAATTCGTTAGCCCCATCGGAAAGTGTCGGTAATGACAGCAAGTTCTGACAGTATGAATTGTGTCATGTTTCGTTGTCTACAATTCCTTCTTTTTATTGTTACCAGTTTTACAAGAAATCATCGACTGAATAAACCGGATAAACCAGCTTTTACTGAATGAGTTGTAGTTTTATTGGTACGACGCGTCAAGTCTTAAAGTAAGGAGTCCACCTTCAATATTTCTGGTGTTGCCCCATAACATCAAATTCCCAAATGCTTCAGGCAAATTTTATTCTTTATGTCACTGCGCTTCTGAATTTGATAAAAGGCTATTACGAGAAAACGGTTTAACTCGACAAAACAGTGACAATGAAAACTCGCACAGAACCTCGTGGTTTGCAGATTTTCGCAAGTTTTACGCTCCTTAAGTCAGTGACTGTTGGACATCATTTATTAGGTATTGGGCATTCAGGAGAGTGAAGCATGTATTTAGAAAAAAGAAACGCTGGTAACTGTTTCACGGCAAGGGTACTGCCATATAATATCCCAGAAAACATAAGCACTTCTGAGAATTGCGAATGCGAAGGGAGTAATGTCCGCTTGAACACCGCTGAGCAATCCTTCGAGTTGTGAAGTCCTCGCTGTCAAGCGAGTACGTTGAGACGCTTGGCCAACGCCTTCTAGATAACAGATGGCCGGTGCACTTCGAACCGTGACGTCATGCCGCCTTGCTCGACTGTCACAGAATCTAATGGAGACGCTCCCTAGAAAGCTACGATGATTGTGACGGCACCGCTTTAGCCAAGCAGGGCTTGGCAATGGAAAGTTCGGTCCAAGTAGCCCGATGCCCTCAAGCAGAGCGCGCGGACCTGCTCTATAGGAGGCGTTGTGTTGGCTAGTTTTGATTTGATCTTACCAAGGAACAGCTGGAACGAAAGCGAGAGCTTGCGCGGACAAGGAACGCGTGCTAACACAGGTGTCCGAGAGCGACAGCGAGAGAGAGGATGACGTCACGCAACACCTGGCAACACCCTCACGCAACACCAGGCTTGCTGTTGCGGCAGCATTTTTGCCCAATCTTCTCCGTCGAGGCGCTCTCGTAACGTGGCGTCGCAGCCAATGAGAATTTAAGTGCCGTTTCTCGCTTGTCCAGACGGCAGACGCCGGCTTTTTCGCTCAATGAGCCATTTGATGCTTTCGCATCAAGAAATTCAGGAACCAGTCGCAGTTACCGGGCGGACTGCAAGTGACAAGCGCATCGCTCTTGACGGCTTATCTTTTAGCAAATATAATTGAGTGTTGTGCACAAATGAAGTGCCGCATTTATACGAGGGTGCCTCTTGGTAGCGCCCCTACTTTAGCATCAGGGGACTTTGTTGCCCATGTCACGGAAGGATTTGACGACAAAAAAAAATCCACAAAAATTGAACGAACCTCTCGGCGAACTGCTACATTGGGAATGTGTTCTGAAAAATTTCCAACCTTATTCTCGCATGTTAGTATGTGCTAAAAAACGCAAATTTTTGAACAGGCGATAAAATTGACGAAGTGCAGGCGCCACACTATCCAAAGCTTAGCATATTTTTTTTTCCTGGCACAAATGTTCTCCCGCATGACCTGGTTTCTGCACCTTGCGATGCAGGTGCATTCACAGCGCTTGGACTCGCAGTCGCAAGGCTTGATGAACATAGGAAGGCACAAATGCGCGACTGATAAAAACAGTGGTAACCTTTGAAGTGTGGGTGGTAAAGAAGCCACAGAGTACCATAAGCTTAATGGACAGGTGCATCGGCAGGGCGATGATTTTCTTACATATTGAAGAACTACCATTATATTGTAGAAACTCGTGTGTGGTAAGGTTGTAAGAACACAGAATTCTGATTTTATGTAAGAATATATAATCGCTTTGTTTCTAATATTGAATTTCCCCGTAAAGCACAAAATATCATTCAAAAATTGTCCCCCCGTAACCAAGGCGTACATAAACCGGAAGTATTCTATGACCGAAACACTGTTGGTTAGTATGACGTAGTCGCCATGTACAATATCGATTCGAGGTTGCGACATGTTAATGTTACGCTAACATCAACTGCGCATCAAATGCCGTAAAAAAGAAATTAAAAAGGTCGTAATATCCTTTCTGCGTTATACATGTGCATATGTTTCCTAACTATATCACCCAGATTAATCAACAGACGTATGCGTACCTGCGTCTCGCAAACTGAGATATAAGCGAAACGTGGTCTTCTATAATCGTGGTCTGTTATGAATAGTTCCCTTCGAAAAGGCAAATCGCAATCAGAACCTGAATTATATTAACCTGACGCAGCATAGAATTACAAGCGCAGAATCCAAGAGACATCGCCAGCCCCGCAGAAAACGCTTCGTCGAAACTTCTTGTTTCCGGTGACATATTACACAGAGCTTCAGGTGTTAGCTTTTCATCGCCGGAAGTGGTATTTTCATTGCGACTCTCTTGCCGTGAAAATACGAATGGCACCACCGAACTAGGCAAAGGCAATCACGCTATTGGGAACTACAAGGTAATTTAGGAAGCTTCCACGTTCCTCACGCTAGATTGGGGTCAATCTCATCATTTACTGAGCCCATCTATAATTGCTGAGTGCATGTTCCTTGGTGTAATGTCGAATGATGAGCGAGCGATTCTAGTGTTGTGTGTGCATTAGTTATGCATGACATCAAACCATTCCGTGTTCAGCGTAGGGGATTACCATCGGACAAGCCGACGTCGCTTTTTCACACTTATCAAGGGACGAAAAACAAGCACGCTACAGACATGCGATAACTATTAATTTTTTTTCTTTTTTCATTCACACTCACTTCATTATTATTTTTTCCGTTCGAGGAGGCTTTCTAGATGCACTAGCCGATAAATATAATGTCTCAATCCGTGCAACCGCGTACCAAGCCACAACTTCAATAAAATACAAGTGCGAAAGTCGCTTACAAATTATACGCTGGAGCCACAGAGCAATCACTGTAGAGGCCAGACACTCTGAAGGAGAGTGACTGAATATGTCCCGTGACCGTGCTTGAAGTTTTCCTAAAGGAAGGAAGTAACAAATCGATGTACATAAAATTGCCTACACGTGAAGTATCCATACACGCAGTACATTCCATTTTAGCACGAGCGCAATAATTGGATTCCTGAAGCTTATGTTGACCAAACATATCTTCGGGGCCTATTTAATCGCTTGTTAAGGAGTATCTGATGTACGTCTTCATTAAGTCACCAGATCAATAATTGCGAAGAATGGAATTCTGAAGTCGCACTCGAAGCTTAAATATGGATCTCTTTAAAATAATAAACATTAAAATGTGACATCGGGCACCGCTATAAGGATCATGCAAACTCAATATTGTACGCATTAGAGCGCATTCTGCATACTAACTTCTAAATAATAACGTAGTGAGGCAGTCGCATTACTTATTGGGCAGACAGCGGGGATCTTTCTCTCCCAATGGAATTTCCCATCCAAAATATCATATACACAACACTCGCCTTGAAGGGCGATCAAGGCACGTCGTTCTGTAAGTTTATAGTCATCACCCAAACGCAAGTTTCCGTCAGTGCTGTTGTGTGGAAATAACTTGTTTACAGATAATAAAATTATTGAAACAGTAGCCATTTCTTTGGCGTCAGTGAATTCGCAGTTCTCCATTTTGCTGAACTTCACTGAATAATGCCTACTGCACTACTTACAAGCCGAAATTGGGCCGTATTATACTGAGTTTCTTACAGGTGAACGCAAGGCACTTAGTATTGTTAACATGTAGCGAAAAAAATATTACACTTTGTATGTCGTTTTAGCGAAGTGTTATGAACTCCTCGGGATAGTATTTCTCTCCACCATCCTTATTTGCCATATGCCAAAGACATACACAGTAATATGTTGTCTCTATTACGGTCGCAGTTGAAATGATTATAGAAGCCGGCCTTAGCAGTTTCGCAAGGCTCTACAGAAAGCTTCTCTGTGAAGCCTTATGAAACTTCAATTTGTTTAGTTTCATCACTACTTGCCAATAATTCACAAATTTACTTTCATCACGACGTATTTATTACATGTGAAGATTTTTCTGTCGTTTCCATTTTCTAACTCTCCTAACCTTCGAAACATGAAAAGTGAATTTGCACATATTTCATAGACTTTTCAAATGCTGCAGGAAGAGAAGTGTACTCGTGGTACAGCTTGCATGAATGCGTGTTGAGAAAAAAGGAATGCACACTAATGAATAAGTTGGCGGTGGTGAATATGTTCTGCGCATTAATGAGCGTTTCTTTATCCGACTTCAAATAAAAAGACGACTTGGTGGTACATATTTTAGCCGAGAGGTTAGGCAGAATTTTGAAATATCGTGGTGACCGCAGCAAAATAATATGCACGATATGTATCATTTTTATTCCTAATTTCACTTGCGTAAGCTTTTAAAAAGATCTCGGGCATAGTCTATACATTTCTCACTTTAATTACTTCTTGATTGGAGCCTTTATTTTTGGCTATGCTGCATTAAAGTGGAAAAGTTGTTATGCCGCTAAATTTTCAAAATGATCACGTTGATATACATGTACTGAGCTCTTCGATTATGAGTAGCGAATAAATCTGGTCCCTTGTTCGTTGGTGTTTTCTGAAGCATCACTTTCGGAATTTCTTGCGTGTACTGCAGAGAAACGATTTGTGTATACTAGGACTGATAACTTTACACTAAGTACAATAAGTGACACCAAGCACAATGGCACAAGGCCGTAAAGCCCAAACACAACATTTAAATCCTTCTATTGCCATAATCTAACTTGCGATAACTCTACTTAAGGAAACCACGAGAAGAGCTTTCAAGTGTTCTTGTATGCATCCTCTTCCTTCAGTACCTCGTCAGTCATCGTAAGCTTCCAAGGCCGAGAACATGTGACAAGCAGGTAATCAGCGGTCTGCCGAGGAACGAAGCTGCGAAGCAGCCAAGCTCGCTAATCTGATGAACGACTGAAGGCGCTCACTCTTTGCGTCTGGTCCACACTGCATTCACCACGCAAATCGTAGAAAGAGTAACCACATTAAGTTGGGAGTCCCTCGCATACCGTCAAGCCGATAATTCGCAAGCAAGGCCAAAAAATTATATTACTACACTTCTCACGGGGACTGCTTCCTTAGGCACACACTCTGATTCTATACACTTGACACGTCGTAGGAGTTCAAAGCAAAACTGAAGAAATAAGTATGCCTTCGTGAAAAGTAACAATAAGTGCGGCATAACCCACCCGGTTAGCATTGAACCAATATAGGGATACAACATATTGCCAACGTCGAAAGGAATTATACATGAGGCATGTACTGCAGCCAAACTCCTCTTTCGCACTTCCCTAAGAATAGTCGGCGCCACCGCAAAGCTTCCCATGGCCTCCAAAATGCGTGAAGCACCGGCGGGAGAGAACCCTGAGAAGCGTGTCGTGTGCCAACTGGGTGCGTCTTTCGCACTTCTTTCTGGGAAACGCCACGACATCTAGTGCCTGTGGTGAAAAGTCATCGCGTAGCCTCCGAGAACAGAAGCATGACACGCCGGTGCGCACGAACGTTTAAAATTGTTCCCTCGCTTACCACACACACAGCATCACATACTCAGTGACACAATTTGGCGCGAGGTTCATTTAGGAAGCGGCACAAACCCAATGCAATCATGGCGCTACCTGCTAAGGCATTGGATCGCTGTCCTTGGGGAACCCTTGTGACTGGGGTTTGCTTCCGCCTAGCATCGAACAACTTTGAAGGATCCTTTATCGTAGTGGAGGGGCACGTTCCATGTGACGCATACGTATTTACACAAGTTGGCGTGAAAGACGTTAGTTGTAGAGCGGAACACACCTGTTTGCGCATAACCAGAGGCCCCAGTAGACTGAAAGAGGTTCGTTGAAGATCAGTACACACCGAGTGGCACACAGCCGGTGCTCCAAGTCGGCGTCAAAGAGTTTTGTAGAACAGTAGTACCTACCGAGTCCCGCATCTACTGTGACTCATTCGACTATATATGGCTCAATGACCCAGGTACATAAGGATACGATTAGAGGCAAACATACATATGATAGCCCACTGAAAGTTAAAATACTAAGGCAATAAAGTGTTCCTGTGGCAGTAAAAGAAATAAGGGTCCCTTTGGCGCCTTGGTAGAGGTTCTGCTGAGGCACCCTGAAGATTTTGGCTTAAGTGTACACGGAACACAGGCAGTGTTACAAAGCTTCCAATTTGCTAATCATAAGAGACAGTGTTGCAACCGCGTTTATAGCTTTGCCAAAATTAGGATGTTCATCTATCTCTATGCGAGGTGATGTAGGGGGTCAAGTAGATGTTTCATACGGTCAGTTCTCACGAACATTATAATGCACGTGCATAAGAACGTCCATGGAACGTGCATCACCATGGGCCACTACGCGTCGGCTTTGGACTTCCATGAAAGTTTAGTCGCTACCCTATGTGTACTTATAACTCTGCCTTTTTTTATTGCACCAGCGAGTTTCACTTCCCGCTTCGGCTCAGACCCACAATAGGGCCATAGCTCTGGATGCTATTGCGCCGAGGTTGCTGCAGGCGAAGTAAGTATGGAAACAAAAAAGTAATTCGTTTCTTTACATGATGCTTTAGAAGCACGGAAAGTTACAGTGTCAACATCGCACTAGCGAATATACTCCTCTCCAAAGACATGCTTTCGCCGTTGCAGAGATTCTCTTTTTTTTTTCTAGTCGGTATCAACATGTTTACGGCGACTTAACGCGAAGATTCAGTTCCCCCGAGGCGCAGGTGTTTCCTATGCGACAGGAGTGCATGGAACATGTCACAGCTTATAACACATATTTTTGCCGAGAATTCACCAGAAATAAATAAACCATACATAACTTTTCTGAAGCGCGAAAAAGTGCTGGCGGCTTTCAATAACGAATACCTTCTGTGTTTTTTTATTTATACATGAATTGCATTGGACGGTAGAGGTGCATGCACGCCGTCGGCGCCGCCGCCGTTATCGTGCAGTCGACTGACGGAGCATGCGCAGCTTGTGCGCGGGGGAGGAGCTTAGATGATCTCTAAAGACACGGGGTGCGTTAGGCTGAAAAAGAAAACATGTTAGAATATTACGCGAAGTGCAAGCCTCGTATCTGTTGTGGCAGTATGAATTAAAGTAAGAGTAAGCTAAGTAAAAAAGAGCTATTATGCTAGGTATCTTCTGCTTTAATCCCGTCATTGGGCAATTT
Organism: Dermacentor variabilis; assembly: GCF_050947875.1. Classification (NCBI taxonomy): domain Eukaryota; kingdom Metazoa; phylum Arthropoda; class Arachnida; order Ixodida; family Ixodidae; genus Dermacentor; species Dermacentor variabilis. The sequence continues at coordinate 131,856,590 of NC_134574.1, forward strand.
TCATATAAAGCTAATGCCCTTATTAGCGGCTTCACCACTTTTTCGTATTGGGTGTGTTTCGTAGCTCTTTACTGGGCCTATCCCGGAGGTTGTGCACCGTTTTGTCAACAGAACTGCATCATTCCCACGTTTGAGCTCTGTATAAATATTAAAAGTGCGAAACGATGAGAAAATTTATAATCAAAGGCGCGCGCTGTCGGTGTTTCATTTCGTTACGTTTGTATGTGGGCTGCCATTCTCAGAATTGTGGGGAATAATTTTGTAAAGAATGTAGGACCTGGCATGAACGACTTTTATGATAGAATGCTGTGGCAATATAACTCGCATTTACTGTATATCATGAAGCATGGCCTGGCATATAAAATACATATACTTAAATATATATGGAACATCACGGCGACGCACGCAACGACGGCAAACATTCGCTCACAGTGCCTATATAATTGCTATCCAAATGAAACGACGCAACGAAGCGGGCGCACCAAAACCACTCAGTCATGTCGGTGTCAGAACTATAGTCAGCGCCAAACTAAGAATTAACAAAGTTGTACGTACAGTGTCTATCCAAAAGAGCGTTTGCACATACGCGCCAGCCGAATTAGCTAACGTCAATCGGTTTCGCGTGTTTTAAACTACTCTTCACTCCTTAGAGATCGATCATTGTGTCCCTGGTCTTAGGACGGAAACAGAAAGTCTAGCTATAATATATAGACGATCCTTGTCACTGCTCAGTCAAATGTAATATGATTGTTTACATTTTCTGATACGCTTAGGTTTTACATTATTCTTCCAAAATCATTGGGCTGTAAGATGACTCCACCTTGTTCAATTCTCTCTCAGAGTTAAAGAGTAGGCGCACAAAGATTTGTGGGTGGAGCTTCTCGTTCCAGGCGTCACTTCAGGAACGCTTCCTTCAGTGCGCACTTGGTTTCTTCAGCTGTTCCGAGGTTTCGCACGTGTGTCGCTTCTATTGCAAGAGGTGGTTATACATACAAGTTGTAATGCGCAGCGCAGCTGTCGACGTGAAGCAGTTCTCAAGAAGAACAACTTTGCAGGAAAGGACGGCGCAGAGCGAATTCTCTTGCAAGAGGCGGTTGCCTCGCTATCCCGATCATTTCAACTCCTGCCGGGTGTACTTCTTTCTTTGCTTTTTCTGTCCATACTCTTTTTCTCTCTCAGTCTCTTCTTGGAAGCTCCATAAAGTGCTACTGCCTGCTCCTGCACTGATACAAGAAAAAAGAAGTCGGCATGAAATATGCATGGCTGCTGTCGACAAGCAAGCTCCGGGAAGCCGAAGGAAAGCGATGCTATCGTTCTCAACCGAATTCTACGAAAACGTACGTTGGGCATCTCACCCTCTCTTGCAGATTCTTTTGGTCGGTTCTCGTTTCGTTTTAGCCCTAGAGAACATGAAGACTGTATTTTGTTCCTGCCATGAGGCTAAAACTAGGCCAACAAAAGTTTTCACACTTTTATTGTTGGAAGAGCCATCCATTTTTTGAAATTTATACAGAAGAAGGCTGTGTTAGCTCCGTGCAAATAATGTGGCAGGAATTCAAGCATGTCTTACAGCAAATGTCATGGAAGGAGTAGCGGGGCATTTGCAGAATTTTCGTTTATGAGTCGCAACTGTAAAATGGTCTTAAGCTACTATAAACGGTGCAGAACCGTCTTTAGTAAGCAAACCAAGCCTATAGCAAATGCGTCTGCATCGCCTTGACCTCCCTCTTCGACTCTGTCCACCAAATGGGCTCTACCGAGCCGATGCAACACTGCTTTGCCGAATGTGGCTTTCTATTGGGTCCACAAAATCCTTCTTCTGCTTCGGTGCTCGTGGATTTTTTTGTTTCTACTTCAGGGCTGCCTTTGATAACTGTGATACAGAGAAAGCTATTTAATCTGTTTTTCCATTGTCCTCGCTACAGCGAACAAAGGCAGTTGACTCCCCGCAGGGGCGTCTGCGCAAGCAGGCGTTTGGTGCGTTGCGACACCACGGACCCGAGCACACGAGGGTTGGACCCTCCCGCGTGTAGCCGTGCGCGGCTTAGCCGTGTCTGGGGAAAAGGGGATCCTGGGGGTTGAGCCGATGCTGGGTGTTTTGGACCTTTAAGGCCCCCCGACGGAGGCAACACACCTCTTCGGCCTCTGCTTCGCATAGACGGCACCTCCAGACTGACCCACCTGGAGGAAATCGGCAGTCGCTTTTTCCTGTCTCTCTCTACCCTCATCTTCGCCTTTCTCTCCCACTTTTCCATCTTTCCTGTCTTCTATTCATTTCTTTTAACTTCCTATTTTCTGGGCGGCAAGGGTTAACCTTGTGTAATATATCCAGTCTCGGGTATATGTATATTAGGTTATAGTGGGAACGTACCGCTGGCGTACGCAGAATAGAAGTTTTCTAATCCTGTGACGTCCCCAGGTTGGGCTCCGAGGTGGGCGGCGGCCATTCCTGCCGAATAAAGTAATCCTATATATGGCTTCAAATTTCCCCACACTCCCTGATCGCTCCCTGAAGAGGGGGCGCACCGATGAAACGTTCAACTTTCTGATGAAACCAAAAGAAATATTTCCCAAATACCACGTAATACATAGTCAACATGAAACCAAGACAGTCCGTACAATATCCCCATTTGTGGTTGCAAAATGTCTGACAGAAGCAATCGGCTCTGGTTACAAAGTTACTAAGATGGGAAGCGGCGACCTTCTTCTGGAAGTGCGTGACAAGCTTCAATACAGTAAACTGACTAAACTTGTTGCTTTTGGTGACATTCCTGTCTCTGTGGGCCCCCACCGGTCAATGAACACTGTGCGTGGTGTCATTTCTGATGACGACCTCCTTGAACTAAGTGAAAGCGAGCTGTTGGATGGATGGCAAGACCAAAACGTTGTAAAGGTGCAGCGAATTAAGTTAAGACGCGATGACAAGGAAATCCCAACAAAGCATGTAATAATAACGTTCGGAACAAGTGAACTGCCTGATTCGATAGAGACCGGATATTGCAAACTTCGCGTACGACCATATATCCCCAATCCGCGCCGATGCTTCAAGTGTCAGCGTTTTGGGCATGCATCTCAGAGCTGCCGAGGGCGTGCTACTTGTGCAAAATGTGCATCTAAAGACCACACATCAGATAACTGTTCTTCCGCGACCCACTGCACTAACTGTGATGGAGACCACCCCGCCTATTCGCGATCGTGCCCATCATGGAAGAAAGAAAAACAAATAATCGAACTGAAGGTTAAACTAAACATTTCTTTTCCAGAAGCGCGGAAGCGTTTTTCTGTCCACCACCAATCAAATCCGTCCTACAGTGATGTGACGCGCCGGGGGGCAGTGCCACATCCTCTGGCGGCCGCGCAAGTCACACGGAGTGTGACGGCGGTTACGCCATCAGCCCCCCTGGCGGGAGCAGCCACTGCTCTTCCGCCCCCTAGCACGAAGGGCCAGCAGACCCCCGAGCCTGCCGGTCCCAGGGCCACTGCTCGAGCAGACAGGCCCCAAAAACCCCCGAGAGTGCCCGCTGAACGGGCGTCATCCAGCGCCTCTGACGAGGCGATGGATGTAACAAAAACTTCTCCGGCGTCTCAAACGCCGAAGGAACGGCGTTGCTCCCTGGAGCGCGTCAAGAAAAAAGAAATACCCCGCATCCAGGGGCCTGGAAAGGTCCCTTGAGCCAACCTAAGTGATATCTCTTGACACACATCACATAAACACAAACAATATGGATACACAAATATTACACTGGAACGTGAGAGGCTTGATCCACAACCTCGACGATGTCAAAGAACTCTTACACAAATACAATCCAAAGGTGCTGTGTGTTCAGGAGACACATCTTAAATCTACACAAACAAACTTTCTTAGGCAATACGCTATTTTCTGGAAAGACCGAGATGATGCTGTTGCATCGTCCGGTGGCGTAGCAATAATAGTCGACAGAGGCGTTGCTTGTCGGCAACTGCAACTCCAAACTCCTCTTGAAGCAGTGGCTATCGAAGCAGTTATATTCAATAAACTAGTCACCATCACGTCTGTATACATCCCCCCAAGTTATCAACTCTCTAGCACAACATTTCAAAGCTTTATTGATGAGCTGCGTCACCCTTACATAGTCGTCGGTGATCTAAACGCGCATAGCACACTGTGGGGCGACTCACGCTGTGATGCGAGAGGACGGCTTATAGAAAACATCCTATTCACTTCAAGTTCCTGCTTGCTTAACAAGAAAAAGCCAACATTTTACAGCCCTACGCATAAAACATTTTCTTCCATAGACCTAAGCATAGCGTCTAGTACAATTGTGCCATATCTCCAGTGGGATGTCATTAATAACCCTTATGGCAGTGATCATTTCCCCATCATTCTAAACCTTAAAAAACAAAGTCCGTGTCATGCACATCTTCCTCGATGGAACGTTGAGTCAGCCGACTGGACGAAGTTCCGCGAACTAACGCAGCTGCCCTGGAATGATATCTCTGAACTCAGCTTAGACGACGCAGTAGCATACATAACCGCGTTCATTATTGAGGCTGCATCAGTATGCATTCCCCAAACAAATGGGTCGTCCTCTAAACGACGTATTCCATGGTGGAATGAGGAGTGTAGGGAAGCCAGGAAAAAGCAAAACAAGGCTTGGAATCTCCTCCGTAACTCACCAACCACAGAGAATCTAATTAATTTCAAGGCAATCAAGTCGCAAGGGAGAAGAACGCGCCGCCGCGCTAAACGGGAAAGTTGGAAAAACTACATAAGCAGCATCAATTCATATACAGACGAACGAAAAGCCTGGAACAGGGTGAACAGAATAAAAGGCCGCGAAACTCATTCCTTCCCTTTATTAAATACACAAGGAGACACTCTTGAGGATCAGGCAAATTGTCTAGGATCACATTTTGAGCACATTTCCAGTACATCTCATTACACGGATACATTTCTAAAATACCAGCGGCTTGCAGAACAGATGAATTTGGGTCGGAACAGCTCATCCAATGAAGGATACAATCGTCCATTTGGTATGGCTGAGTTCCAAGCCTCACTGAACTGTTGCAACAAGTCCGCTCCAGGAAGTGACAGAATAATGTATGAGATGATAAGACACTTACACCCTGAAACCCAAAAAACATTACTGTCACTCTTCAATTCCATGTTCTCTGCCGGCTACATTCCTTCTGTCTGGAAAGAAGCAATCGTGATCCCTATTCTCAAAGAGGGCAAGGACCCTTCCTCACCCAACAGTTACAGGCCTATAGCTCTGACTAGTTGTCTATGCAAATTATTTGAGAAAATGATTAACCGTCGCCTCATCCATTTTCTTGAAAGCAACAAGATACTCGATGCATTTCAGTGCGGTTTTAGGGAGGGTAGATCCACAACAGATCACCTTGTCCGCATCGAGACAAATATCCGTGATGCCTTTGTCCACAAACAGTTCTTCCTATCAGTATTTTTTGATATGGAAAAGGCATACGACACAACCTGGCGCTTTGGAATTCTCCGTGATCTGTTTGAAATGGGAGTTCGAGGCAGCTTGCTGAACGTGATTCAGAGTTACCTCTCCAATCGCACGTTCCGGGTTAGAGTTGGTAACGTTCTGTCTCGTCCATTTACGCAAGAGACTGGTGTTCCACAAGGTGGTGTGCTCAGCTGCACTCTTTTTATTGTAAAAATGAACTCGATCCAGTCTGCCATCCCACATACTATGTTTTATTCTGTATATGTGGACGACATCCAGATAGGTTTCAAATCATGTAACCTAAGTATCTGCGAGCGACATGTGCAGCTTTGCATAAATAAATTATCTAAGTGGGCGGACCAAAACGGTTTCAAGCTAAACCCACAAAAAAGTACATGCGTCCTGTTTTCTAACAAGAGAGGCATACTTCCGGACCCCGCAGTAGAACTGAATGGAGAACGGCTATCTGTGAGCCATGAACACAAATTTCTAGGAATCCGTTTAGACAGCAAGCTGACTTTTGTACCATATCTGAAGTATCTGAAATCAAAGTGCCTCAAGACTATGAATCTGCTGAAGCTCTTGTCGCGCACATCTTGGGGAAGCGACAGGCGGTGCCTTTTAAAGCTTTACAAAAGCCTAATATTAACACGGCTTGACTATGGAGCAATAGTTTATAATTCTGCTGCACCTAGCGCTTTGAAAATGCTAGATCCTATTCATCACTTAGGCATCCGCCTTGCTACAGGTGCCTTTAGGACTAGCCCCGTACAAAGCCTGTATGCTGAATCTAACGAGTGGTCCCTGTATCTTCAAAGAACATATTTAAGTCTTTCTTACGCCCTCAAGGTGAAATCAGATTTGCATCATCCATGCCATTCAATTATTTACGACCTGTCTACGGCTAGGCTTTTCCGTAACCGCCCAGGCACTAGACCTCCTCTGTCCCTTCGGTTGGAAGCATTGTCTGAAGAAACGGGTGTGCCGATATTAGAGAATGTCATAATGGCAACTACGCGGCTTCCACCGCCGTGGGAGTGGCAGACTATCGAATGTGACATCTCGTTTGCAGAAATATCAAAACGAGCACCTGAAGCACACATACGGTCACATTTTCTTGAGCTTCAGGAGAAATATTCTTGTGCTGAATTTTACACAGATGCCTCTAAGTCTTCGTCTGGTGTTGCTTACGCAGCACTAGGACCAGCATTTTTAATATCCGGTACATTGAACCCACATACATGTATCTTCACAGCGGAAGCATATGCAATCCTCTCTGCAGTGAAGCACATCAAGCAAACAAATCTGACTAAGGCTATAGTGTTCACAGACTCACTGAGTGTAGTGCGAGCTTTAATGAATGTACGTAAACCTAAAAACACTGTCTTTAATGAACTGTATTCATTGCTATGCTCAGCTTATAGTGCTAAACAAATGATCATCCTATGCTGGGTACCTGGCCACTGTGGCATAAAAGGCAACGAAGCTGCTGACGAGAAAGCTACTTTAGTAGCTTTTAGTGACACGGACATAGACATACCCATCCCAGCCCCAGATCTTAAAGCATACTTGCGTTAAAAGCTCAAAATCTGTTGGCAGCAACAGTGGAATGCCGAGATATCAAATAAACTGCACTTGATAAAGCCTAAATTAGGATATTGGGTATCGGAGAGAATGTCACGATATAACGAAGTCCTCCTTTGCCGATTAAGAATAGGACACACTTACGGCACTCACTCTTACCTCTTGACTGGGGGGGATCCTCCCACTTGCAGTAAGTGCGGTCAAAACCTCACAGTCCTGCACGTTCTTATTCAATGCCCTGCAATAGAAACACAGAGGAAAAAGTATTTCATTTCTGCCTATCGCGAAAATATTCCTCTTCACCCGAAATTTTTTCTCGGCAATGAACCGATTTTTAATCCGAATCTAGTTTTAGCGTTTTTAGCTGAAACAGACAGTCTCCAAATCATTTGGCCAGGACATCTTTAGCTCACGTATACCAGCCTTGTATTCAAAGGCTTTCTTGAATCTTAAGTGTCAGTGCTATGTTTTATTGCATCATGCTTTTAACGAAACCCCATTACCATAGCCCACAGCTTTACTTAGAGTCATTATTTTAGCGACTATATATTTTACGCCATCCACAGCGACCGATTTTAGGCCTTTTTACAGCCATGTCACATACACCATGAGAAATTCATTGTCTAATTCATTGCCTGCATCATTCACAATGCACTGTTAACATTACCTTTGTCATGGTGCTCTTTGGCCATCCCTGGCCCTTGCACCATAAAACACTACACATCATCAAAGGCAGTTGACTACTCGCTTGCGGTGTTGACCCATCTGGGCAACCACTCGTTTTTTTACAAGACTATTCTGGAAGGCCGGCTTGTGCGGTTGTCACACCAGAAGTCAGGCAAGTCGTTTCAGTTAACTGCAGAATATTAGCACGTGCCCAATGAGTGGCACCGTATACACTTTGAAACAAACAGTACTCGCCATGGGACAAAATTTACACGCCTTTGCCCCCTCACACACGCACACAACACACACGCTCACAACACGTACAAAACACACACATGCTTACAACACGTACAAAACGCACACGAAACACATACACATGCACACGAGCACAACACAGACCCCCGCAGGGGCGTCTGCGTCAGCAGGCGTTTGGTGTGTTGCGACACCACGTACCCGAGCACACGAGGGTTGGCCCCTCCCGCGTGTAGCCGTGCGCGGCTTAGCCGTGTCTGGGGAAAGGGGGATCCTGGAGGTTGAGCCGATGCTGGGTGTTTGGACCTTTAAGGCCCCCCGGCGGAGGCAACACACCTCTTCGGCCTCTGCTTCACGTAGACGGCACCCCCGGACTGACCCACCCGGGGGAAATCGGCAGTCGCCCTTTCCTGTCTCTCTCACCTCAAATCTTCGTCTTTATCTCTCACTTTATATCTTTCCTGTCTTCTTCTCTCTTCCATTTACTTCCTTTCTCCACGGCGGCAAGGGTTAACCTTGTGTGGATATCCTACCTTGGGTACACCATATTGGGTTATAGTGATCGCGTACGGCTGGCGTCGTGCAGGCTTGTACACAAGCTCTGCCGCGTCCCCTCGTTGGGCTCCGTGGTGGGCGGTCGGCGCTGTTGCCGAATTTTTATATATTTCCATGGAAACTTCCTTCCCCAAACTTCCTGATCGCCCTCCGAAACGAGGGCGCACCGAAGATGTATTTCAGTTTTTCGGACACCAAATCCAGAATTTTCCCCGGTTCCACGTTATTCACTCTGAAAAGCCAAACAAAGCAGTGCGAAACATTTCACCATTCCTTGTCTCAAAGTCCTTGACTGATGTTTTTGGACCAGGTTACAAGGTGTCCAGAATGGCAAGCGGTGACCTCCTCTTGGAGCTCCGCGACCACAAGCAATATGAGAAACTACAGAAACTAGTGTCATTCGGGGAGACCCACATAACAGTAACGCCACACCGTACAATGAACACCACCCGCGGTGTTGTGTCCGATGATGACCTGCTTGAGCTGACTGAAGCGGAACTCCTGGAGGGCTTCAGTGAGCAAAATGTTATCAATGTTAGAAGAATAAAGATGAGGCGAGATTGTAAGGAGATCCAGACGAAGCACTTAATAATCACCTTTGGTTCAAGTGTCCTGCCCGAGTCAATCGAGGCCGGGTACATCAAGCTCCGTGTTAGGCCGTACCTGCCCAACCCACTCCGTTGTTTCAAATGCCAGCGCTTTGGCCACAGCTCGCAGAGCTGCCGAGGCCGCCAGACTTGTGCTAAATGTAGTGCCCACGAACACACATCTGAAGCTTGTGAGAATGCTCTCCACTGTGTAAACTGTGATGGGGAGCACGCCGCGTACTCGCGGTCGTGCCCATCCTGGAAAAAAGAAAAGGAAATTGTAACAGTTAAAGTAAAGGAAAATATAAGTTTCAAGGAGGCACGTAGGCGGGTATCGTACCTGCCCAAGAAAGCCTTTGCCGATGTGGCGCGTCAGGGGGCAGCGTCACAACGGCCTCCGGCGGCTGTCCGACCCACAAACAGTGAGTCGGCAGCTACGCCATCTGCCCCCGCGGCGGTTGTAGCTAGCGCTGCTCCGCCAACCCAGCAGACGGGGCCATCGACCCCGAAGGCGGGTGCAGCCGAGGCTGCCCCAACCTCCGAGGCCCCTTCCAGCGCTGGCAACGGCCAGCGCAGCCAAATCTCTCAGGGAGCCCCATCGACCTCCGGGCTGGTGGGCGCAGAGGTCTTGCCCTCCAAGGCGGGACTCACCCTGAAAACCTCTCGCTCGCAAGAGCACGTGTCCGGAGCCTCACTAGAGGCAATGGACACAACACCCATCCTCAAGGCGCACCAAGCGCCTAAGGAGCGGCGAGGCTCCCTCGAACGCTCCAGAAAGGGCGGAACTCCCGATACAGGGCCTCGAAAGGGCTCTGTAATTTAATCTGTAAATAATCTGTAATTTAATCTGTAAATAATCAGTACTTCTGTTTCTGTACACACAGCACTTATTGACCTCCAATATGGATACACAACTAATTCAATGGAACGTCAGAGGCCTTCTTAGAAACCTTGATGACGTGCAGGAACTCATCCACAAACACAATCCAAAAGCGCTGTGTCTACAGGAAACACACTTAAAATCTAAACACACAAATTTCCTGCTACAGTATGTTACGTTTCGCAGAGATCGCGATGATGCTCTCGCATCATCGGGTGGTGTTGCCATTGTTATTCAGAAAGGCATAGCGTGTCAACGTTTGCAGCTACAAACGCCCCTTGAGGCAGTGGCGGTTCGTGCTGTTCCCAACAAACTTATCACTGTCTGCTCGCTCTACATACCCCCCCATTACAAATTAACTAAAGATGAATTTCAGTCCTTCATAGTCGAATTGCCAGAACCTTACCTTGTTCTCGGGGATTTCAATGCGCACAGCAGCCTGTGGGGAGACTCTCGTATCGATGCGCGAGGTCGCCTCGTTGAACAGTTCCTTTTTTCGTCCCGTGCGTGTCTGTTGAATAAGAAGACACCCACATATTATTCTCTCGCAAACAGAACATTTTCTTCAATTGACCTCAGCCTAGTTTCCCCTTGTATGCTGTCTGAACTCGAATGGGAAGTCACCAAGAATCCTTACGGAAGCGACCACTTCCCCATACTGCTAAAAACACATAAAGAAAAAGAATGTCTACCACAGGCTCCTAGGTGGAAGATCGATACAGCCGACAGGGAGAAGTTCCGAAACTCAACTAATATCTCATGGAATGACATGTCTTGTTTAGGAATTGATGCTGCTGTGCACTATCTCACAGCCTTCATTATAGACATGGCATCTAAATGCATATCAGAAGCACATGGCTTGGCATGTAAAAGGCGGGTCCCGTGGTGGAACGAAGACTGCAGGATCGCTCGTAAGAAACAAAACAAAGCGTGGGGGTTGCTACGCGCTTCTCCCACTGCAGAGAATCTAGTCAACTTTAAGCAAGTAAAATCCCAAGGCAGGAGAACCCGCCGACTGGCCAGAAGAGAAAGCTGGCAAAAGTATTTATCGAGCATTAACTCGTTTACAGACGAGGCCAAAGTCTGGAACAGGGTAAATAGAATTAGAGGGCGACAAACATATTCACTCCCTCTGGTAAATACACGAGGCGATACACTGCAAGATCAGGCAGACTCACTTGCGGAGCACTTTCAGAGCGTGTCATGTTCAAACAATTATTCGCAATCTTTTCTCATATATAATGAAATAGAAGAACGTAAGCCTTTAACAAGAAAAAGCCGAGAGAATGAGCCTTACAACCGTCCTTTCAGTATTGCCGAATTGAGAGCTGCCTTGAGTGCATGCAAGAGCTCCGCACCAGGATCTGATAGAATCATGTACGAAATGCTGAAAAACTTACACAATGACACGCAAGTGACACTACTTACACTTTTCAACACTATCTGGGACGCAGGGTACCTTCCGACCGCATGGAAAAAAGCCATTGTGATCCCTGTTCTAAAACAAGGCAAAGATCCTTCATCAGTGGCAAGCTACCGCCCGATAGCCCTCACAAGTTGCATGTGTAAGGTATTTGAAAAAATGATAAATCGGCGACTGATCCATTTCCTTGAACAGAACAAAATGCTTGATCCCTATCAGTGTGGCTTCCGAGAAGGGCGCTCCACAACCGACCATCTTGTACGTATTGAAACAAGTATCCGGGACGCATTTATACATAGACAGTTCTTCCTCTCGATATTTCTCGATATGGAAAAGGCGTATGACACAACGTGGCGATACGGAATCTTGCGAGACTTATCGGAAATGGGCATTCATGATAATATGCTCAACGTAATAAAAAGCTACTTGTCCAATCGTACCTTCCGGGTGAAAGTTGGCAATGTGTGGTCACGTCCTTTTACACAAGAAGCTGGTGTACCCCAGGGAGGCGTGCTCAGTTGCACACTTTTTATTGTTAAGATGACAACGCTTCGTGCTTCCTTACCCCTGGCCATTTTGTATTCCGTCTATGTGGATGACATTCAAATAGGCTTCAAATCCTGTAACCTCGCAGTATGCGAGAGACAGGTACTGCATGGTTTGAACAAGGTGTCAGGGTGGGCAGAGAAAAATGGTTTTAAAATCAATCCTCAAAAGAGTTCTTGTGTGCTGTTCACAAGGAAGAGAGGCCTGGTCCCGGATGCTTGCTTGGAAATGTGGGGACATCAAATACCTGTAAACAAAGAGCACAAATTTCTAGGTGTTATACTCGACAATAAACTTACTTTCGTCCCACACATTAAACATCTTAAAGAAAAGTGTCTGAAAACAATGAACTTAATGAAACTTCTATCCCAGACTACATGGGGTAGTGATAGGAAGTGTTTAATGAACCTATACAAGAGCCTAATTCGGTCTCGATTGCATTATGGTGCCGTTGTGTATAACTCTGCCGCCCCGAGCGCGCTAAAGATGCTAGACCCAGTCCACCATCTGGGAATCCGACTGGCCACTGGCGCTTTCAGAACGAGTCCCATACAAAGTCTATATGTGGAATCAAATGAATGGTCTTTCCACCTAGAGAGATCATACATTAGCTTTACATATTTCCTTAAAGCACGCTCCAATCCTGATCATTCATGTTTTCATAACGTTACCGATATGACGTGCGCTACACTTTTCAGCAATCGTCACTCCATAAGACAGCCTTTCTCGCTGCGTGTGAAGCAGCTTAGCGATGAAATGCATGTCCCGCTCCTCGAGCATCGCTTAATGCACCTAACCAAGCTCTTACCTCCTTGGGAATGGCAGGTGATACAATGTGACATATCCTTTATAAAGGTTACAAAGCACGCTCCTGAGGCTGAAATCCGAATGCATTTCCTAGAAGTCCAGCACAAGCACTCCTGCGCAGAGTTCTACACAGACGCTTCCAAGTCAAATGCCGGGGTATCCTATGCAGCCGTCGGCCCATCGTTTTCGGAATCCGATGTACTGCATCCGGAAACAAGTATCTTTACGGCCGAGGCCTACGCACTACTCTCTGCTGTAAAGCACATAAGAAAATCGAAACTTCCAAAAGCAGCGATCAATACAGACTCTCTCAGCGTCGTGAAGGCCTTAATGTCACTCAGCAAACATAAAAATCCCGTATTTAATGAACTATATTCGGTCTTGTGCAAAGCGTACTCATCTAACCAGAATATCATAATATGCTGGGTCCCTGGCCATAGGGGAATTGAAGGTAACGTTCTGGCGGACGAGATGGCCACGTCAATCACATTGCAAGCTGTTAACCCTACCTCTACGGTGCCTGTCACAGATCTGAGGCCTTTCTTGCGAAGGAGGCTGCGCGATCACTGGCAACACATGTGGGATGCGGAAACGGATAATAAGCTCCACCTGATAAAACCACAGTTAGGATTTAGGCCGTCTACTACAAAATCGCGCCGAACAGATGTCCTATTCTGTCATCTCAGAATAGGACACACGTTCGGCACCCATAATTTTCTACTCACCGGAAGTGAGCCTTCAACCTGTGGTAGATGCGGGGAGAGGCTGACCGTACTCCACGTCCTCCTGGAGTGTCGGGAAGCCGAATCTGAGAGAAAAAGACATTTTTCATTAGCATACCGACAGCAGATTCCTCTTCATCCTGAAATGCTTCTTGGTCCAGAACCGCTTTTTAATACAGACACAGTGCTAGGTTATCTTAAAGATGTGGTCTTACATGTTATTAGTCCCATGAATTCGTAGCGCCTCCTCTCTTGAGAGGATGCCACTGCGATAATTCTTTTGCATAGCACATGCCTCCAGGCCCTTGTGTTTCAAGGGCTCTAAGGAGGCAGTAGTGCTCATGGATTTTTCACAATCACATATAATTTACCTATCGTATCATTCTTTTTAAATGCATCTAAATGTTCATAGTACAAGTCACACGTCATCGCCATAATTTTATCATACAGATTTTACGCACTTTAGAGCGTAGATTTTAAGGCCTCTTTACAGCCACCTCACACGAACTTCATAGTAATCATAATTACACCGCAAAATCATTAGCACAGACATGGCGCTCTTTGGCCATACCTGGCCCTTGCGCCACAAAACCCCATACATCATCATCATCAATTTACAGCATTTACATCTTTAATCACCACCCTTTGTTTCTGCCTGTAGCCCTCCGCCAGTGTAGGACGGCAAACCAGAAGCTTCGTTTCGTGCTTACCCTTCTTCGCTTTCTCATCTTATTTCCACCTTTCTTCCGGGTATCTTATCCTGTGTCTCTGAACTAGGGGATGGTAACTTAAGATGTCAACAAATTTTCCTTATGCTTTGGTCCTATATTATACATAGTGCGATTTCTCTTTGCTACAGAAAGTTTTGTTTACGCATCCGCAGGGTAGTTGAAGAATATGTTGGCTTACCTGAGCCATTCTCAACACCAGGGCATGCAACAGAGAATGAGCACATTGCTTTCCTTATAGGCCTCTTTACCAAAACCACCTGCTGAAGCAGTAAGACTGCTTTATAAGTGATCGCCGCTCCCGCTGCATTTTGTTCGCTATTGACAAAATATTTTCTTCCCCATAATGACAGGGAAAAAATGGTTGGCCAAGGCAGTCAAATTTTCATCCCTATGAAATCAATGGTAGCAAGAGCAAAAATAAAGGCGATTTGGGCAGTTCCCTACATTGAAGTGGGACGTATATGAGAATATATTGTAGTTCCGGTAACATAAATGAATAAAAGCATATAGTCATAGGCATAAGCATATTATCACAAACATGCTCATTCAAGGTGCTGTCAACTACGCTCGCCGCCGGGCAGAACAAAAGGCTAACAGTCGTTCACACGAAGGCGTCTGCTTGTGTCAGGGGCATGTCTGACAAGATAAATTCAGGGAAAATGCTGGGTTTCGACCGATCGAGCTACGTAAACGAAAGGGCGGGAAGAAGGACAAAAGCAAATGGTTTATGTCATGCTTGGTTACAACAACAGCATAAGTAGCAGAGTACGCAAATATAAAAAGAACTGCGGCTTTAAAACACGTAAATACTTAGACATAGGACATTAAAATGTATAAATACCTTCATTGCCGTCCCAATATAAACTTAATCCTGCATTCTTTTGAGCTTGAATTGTGAAAGCTAAGGCCATACTAAGCTTTATAAATCGAACTAGCGAACACAATAATTGATTCGGTGATAAATTTTGCATTGCTGACAGTGACAAATCACAGAGAGCTTGAAGTATAACGTTTGCTGCTGGCACACATATTTAGAAAAAAGAAAACAATAACCTGGCGTACAACGCGGATCTTCACAGGCTATCTATTCACCTTTCATATGAAAGCCTGTCATTATACGCGTGTGATCCATCGTTAGCACCTTAAACATACAAGTCTCGCTGACGTCACGAAAAGCACGTGAAAAAAAAAGGACTTTTGGTTTAAGTGTGGCTTAAAGCTCCTTGCTAATCATTTTGTCATGTGGCTCTTAGCGATAATATTAGCAATAATCCTGCGTGAAATTTCTATTTTGCATCTCTTTTTGCCCAAGTTTTCTTCTTTCTTTCTGTCTTCACGTGCCTAATTTCTGTCTGACGTCTAAGCTGCTACTGAAACACACGCATGCAAAGTCGTCACAAAGGAAATAAATCAACGTGCAGAATTCCATATTTGTAATCAGAGTATCTTTTGGCTGCCTGCACTGCATAGTAGAAAGCAAAGACTATTCAGCCGGAGTTAAGTTTGCTAAGGACGATAACTGCTTACGTACTGTGTAACATTACCATGAAGCTCCATGTATCCACCTACATGTTTCTAAGGTGGTATATGCCGGAGAGCCAATAAGAACTATCCAGAATTTACTCAGAATAAGTCCCTTTCGCTAGTCATTCTGCAGTCGCTGCATCTTTGATAGTTTCGTTTTAATAAGTCCTCAAAACGGAGTCAAATTGTGCCAGTCTCACCACGGAGGCCACACATTGCCGCGCGTGCTTTCATAACTAGCATTCAATTCTTCTCTGCTTTGAAGAAATGCTATAACGCCCACGCACCACGCATTCGGTGCCCAGTAAAGGACCCCTGATGGTCAACATTATCCGGAGCCCCCCACTATGGCGTGCTTCATAATCAGATCGTAATTTTCGCACGGAAAACCCCAAAACTTATCTTAAATTTCAATTGTTTGCTCCATTATTCTTGAGATAGATCCTACCAGAACAGCCTCACAAATAACTCCAGCGCGACATGCTCTCTAGTATTGCCACTAGTATACTATAGTATACATAGTAAGTGCACTCTAGTATACGTCACTGAGAAATCGGGAGCACTGGATACAATTCTACCATCCTAACTGCACATCTGTAATGTAAATCACAGCATGCCGCTAGTACCGTTACCCGCCGTGGCTGCTCAGTGGCTATGGTGTCAGGCTGCTGAGCACGAGGTCGCGGGATCGAATCCCGGCCACGGCGGCCGCATTTCGATGGGGGCGAAATGCGAAAACACCCGTGTACTTAGATTTAGGTGCACGTTAAAGAACCCCAGGTGGTCTAAATTTCCGGAGTCCCCCACTACGGCGTGCCTCGTAATCAGAAAGTGGTTTTGGCACGTAAAACCCCATAATTTCATTTTTTTGTTACCGTTGCAGGTATAGCTGGATATTTGCGCATGAGTTGCTTGATGGTATACCATGCCTCTATTTTTTTTTCCTAGAAGTGTTTTACATTTTGTCTATCTTGGAACAATAACATGAGCTAGTGATAGCCTTCGTCTCACATTGGCTATATTCACTGCACTAATTTTCTCTGCCACCGTTCAGCGAAAGATTGCCGAACCAATCCGACGGTTTATCACAAGCAATAGTAGTCTCATTTCCTTTAAACCAAAACGAGTAATCGTTATTCCTTGATACTTTGGCAAAAATACTCTAGCCTAATAGTCCATCGCTCTTGCTGTATGTGTTTTATTCTCCCAAAAGGACGCACTGTCAGATGGCAACTAATATTCAGCAACGCAAGACACCAAATCACAATTTTCGTGACAGCAGTGGACAGGATTCAGTTCATATGAACTTCAGTACTCGCGCTCGAGCAGTAACTGTTCAGTACGCAAACCCACTTAGTCAAAGGAGTTTACATCGCTCAGCGCTAGCACAAGGATTATAAATATCAAATGGAGAATCGCGCTGCGATTGTTTGCAATCAAGTGAAGCTGCGTTTATTTAAAATACACGAGGTATTGCAAAAACACGCTTCGGCGGTATATTGTGTCGTTGCGCCGACAGTTCTTTTATTTGGCGTTCGAATTTACTGGCTTATTGAAACATTGAGCGCAGCGCAAGTCAGCGCATGCTTTCTATTCACAATAAAAAAACAAATAAGGATATATTATGGGTGTGATTATAGTCTGCACTTAGTTTTAGTAAAGCACAAATATCTTTTAATATAAGACCGCCCGATATTCGATGGTTTCATTACTGAGGTGTAACGTTTGAGTAGTTTCTTAATCATAAGCTTAAGGTAACAACTCGCCAAACTCGCAAAAGAGCAACCAAATAAGCACTCACGCACTCAAAGAAAAAGGCCCAACTCCTGGGCATCTGTTTTATAACCTAGATGAAAACCAATAGATCGAATCCCTTGATCCGGTTCCTCTGCAATGCAACGACGATGCGGATAAAAATCGAAGCAGTACGCACAAAACAGTGGTCAGTGCAAGACCCTTGCTTTTGTCCTAGCGATTCTGTGCCTTAAAATTGTTCTTTGCCATAATGCATTGTTTAGTAAGAAACGCAATACAAAAAGCCGGCAGAACGACGACACAGAAGTTCTATAATGCGAAGGTAGTGGTTGTTCCGAGCCGACGCTGTCCGTATGACCTGATCCGTACACTTGTCGTGCTTTTTAAAAGAAATGGGGTTGTTTTAAAAAGAAACTATAGAATGTGCGAGCTGCTGCGTTGCTCTTTTATATCTCTTCCCTTGCTTTCTTATACATTCTGCCACTGACCTCATCCCCCTGTACAGAGTAGCCAGCCGGACACTTAATCTGGTTAACATCCCTGCCTTTCACTTCTTTTCTCTCTGCTCCCTTGTCGTGTAGTAAACGTGCATCACGTGTTGACCACTTGCATAGTGCCGATAAAGTTTTGCGCGTATTAGGCTTCTGCCACCATAGTGAATAATAGACTTGCAGTTGAGAGCATGCCGCGTGTAAAAAGTTTGTAGGCTAGGTGCGCTCTCCTAGAAGTCTCTTTGTGTTTGATTAGAGTTTCCGACATGCACTCGGCGTGTTCGCCACATAACATAACCCCGCGTGCACAAGTCTGGCTCCACGCAACGTGATATGCAGAATACCTTATCGTGATTTCGGGTTTGCCCAGCGAAGACATCGTTGATGCTACAAAGTGAAAGCGGTGACTGCGAGACGTCCGAGTTCGTCGACTTGCTCGCAGCTGTCGTTGTGCTTTGAGTGTAGCCAGCTCTTTTCGGACTGCAAGTTCGGCCATTGGAGATTTAAGTTCGTGATTCCCCGTTAGACTACTGTGTTGTTCACCATTACTGCAACGCGACGATGTGCTCGAACGCCTAGAACTACATCTAATAACGCAACAGAAGAGCGCAGTAAGCGTTTTGTTCGGGTTAACGTTTCTTTCTATACCATTATAGACCCCGTTAACCTGCTTGCTATCAGCTAAGTGCAGTCTACATGTTACCTACTACATCATCTGCATTGCGATTTAAATAACTGAGAAAAAACTTCCATGAATGCGGCTGGTTCACAAACAACAAATTAGAGATGTCTCAGCACATCGTAATTCAACTATCATAGTTATGAAAACTTGGCAAACGAACAGAACAGTTTAAGTTCTCCAGAAGTCCGGGGCAAATTTTTTTCACAATACCTTGAATATTCTCGTGCACGCTTCCCAAAGCTCCCTGATAGTTTTTATACTAGTGATAGTTTCTAGGCATACGTAATCAAGCTGTCTCCCTCACGTCCTTTCTCTTTCTCTGTCTCTCTCTTTTGCGTGTGCGGGCGTGTACGCGTCCCTGAATGTTTGCCATGTTGAGTATCGTGCCAGAGCTTTTCTTCGTTACTGATTGCACCACAACATTGTGGTTTTACCCAGAGCTATTCAAAATGCCACAGCGGAAAATGGGACGACGCGAGCGTCAGTTGCCTGAGCAACATATGCCTTTCAAATGTGGCCGTGTAATTACGCCAACTTTTACCACGGCGGATGAGCAATATTTGCGTGAAGAACGGAAAACAATGGGAAGTGAAATAAGGTTGACAGACGAGGGTACTACTGCATTTTTGTTGATTCCTACACATCCGTGCATCACTGGCTGACGGAGTGACAACCAACTTTTTTTTTCTAGTGAGCAAGCCCCTACGGAATGTTGTGACAGTTTGGTAGAAAATTAACGCGTGCCCGTATGCGTTAATTAGAAGACCCATCACGTGCACATCTTCAAACATGCTGACAGCCACTGTGTTCATTACAGGATAGTCAGCAAGCAGAGCTACGGTGGCCTGGCGCTTGGTAATTGCGCGCCTGACTCCAGACGAGTAAGCCCAGTGCTTTTAACAGTGACGTTGGAGAATGATGATGAAAGCTGCAGAAAACTAGCTGTACACTAGATGTTTGTCGTCGTGAGCCTGTTTCTAAAACAGTCTCATCTGTACACTACCTGCAGAATGGGAAGGGAAACGCACAAGGAAATTGCGAAACGCTTCTTTTTCTGGAATTAGGCCAGTCTCGGTTGCTAGACAAGTCTCCGTGCTTGTAGCTGCGACTTCTGAAATGGGAAGTTGTATTGGCTCCCGGCATTTATCTATTTTGCATTCGTTCTTTTGAAAAACAACCACCACTCCCGAGTGGAGTAACTCCGGGTTTTGCGGGTGTAACGCGCGGTGTTCTTGAGGTCTCACACACACACACACACATACCACAGAGGAAATGGAATCAAGGAAGAATATACACGATCAACGGCACACATGCCCAACTGGAAATTGAAGACTTCAGTAATAAAAAATAAGCAAAGCTTATGAGCACAAACCCGTCGTATTACCCTTGAGAGACACTGGCGAAAAAGCTGGAACAAACATTTTTTTAAATATGCCATGAGAACCACCAGTGCAAGGACAGAAATGAACTACAAGCCCCCACTGAACTCACGCGCAAAATGGTAAGTTAACTTAGTTACTAGTGTGTAGATCCCTTTAGCTCAGAAGAATCAGGGCTAGAGCAGAGCAGGCTCTTCTTTAAATAAAGCAAACCAGGAAGAGAAAATTACTCAAAATCATTTTAGTAAGAGTAAGCCTTACCCACAGTGTCATGCTGTAGACATATATAGTTGTTTTTATATTATACATTACGTTGTCTGTGTATTTTATATTTTTTTTAGACTTACAGTAAGATAGACGTAATGCAGGAGATGTTCCGAAGATAACAGGTATCCAAAGCATCGATGCTTTTTGTAGAACATTGCAGAAGGAGGTTGCGGGCATCTCAGTGTAATCGAAGTTCTCATAGTGAAGTTTCCCAGTGAAATGTAGTTCTAAATCCTGATTTATTTTAAAGCGTTTCATCATGCGTAACTGCTAAGCATAGGTACAATTAGGTGAGCAACGTCGCCGAGGTTGCGCTCGAGTATGCGTTGGCTTCAAATAGTCCCACCGCTGCACAATAAAACACTCGTTTCTCAAAATTTGCATCCCTACTGAAAAGAATACATTCTCGCATTGAACTCTCGCAGCTTTGGTCTGAGCAGTTATTCTTCATTGCACCGCCATGTAGAATCCAAAACAGAGAAAAATTGGTGCCATGTGCTGCCAGACGCTAAATGATTTCGAACCCGCCGTGGTTGCTCAGTGGCTATGGTGTTGGGCTGCTGAGCACAAGGTCGCGGGATCGAATCCCGGCCACGGCGGCTGCATTTCGATGGGGGCGAAATGCGAAAACACCCGTGTGCTTAGATTTAGGTGCACGTTAAAGAACCCCAGGTGGTCAAAATTTCCGGAGTCCTCCACTACGGCGTGCCTCATAATCAGAAAGTGGTTTTGGCACGTAAAACCCCAAATATTATTATTAAATGATTTCGAGGTTGTATAAAAGTTTCTTTGAACAATACGAAATACATGTCATCCAGGCTTCCGTTTCGTTGCCGGACAAGAAATATGCATATCTGCTTAGCGCCTGCGCTCACCGCACATATTCTTTTATTTTAGAGTTTGTTTCCCCCTTCTATTGTGGTCTATTCATTTTTTCTGTGTATCTTGTGTGTGTTTTTTGCTTTCTTATAACTTTACTTCCTTGTTAACCTTCGTGTTTGTATCTTACATCATGTTTCTTGTTTTTGTGCGAGAGGCAATTGCTTGTATACGACCTTTTTCAATAAAACTGTCAGTTCCGAAGACGAAATACTGCTAATAAAGAGGCGTTGTTTAATTAGCTTAAACAAGAAACATATTGACCTACTTTGTCAATTTTTCTGTGAAGTAATGCGGACAATACAGGAAGAGGGTGTGCGCGCTTAAGCAGGTGTTGTCGATGCTGTAGTCCTAGTATTTACAGAAAACGGACACTAAGTATGCCTACATGTTGTAATGTTGAGAAAAAATTTGCACTTTCGCCCGAAAGGTGAAACACCGATTGCGATAGAAAATTAGTGCATAGCTGTACGAAGTAAGGATAGCAGCTTTAGCAGCCATGTAAACATAGAAACATTCGCTTACTAACTAAATTAACCATAATAGAATGTGTAAGCGTGACCGAATAAGGACGCAAGAAGAAACAGATACACAGAGACAGTGCTGCCTTTGTCTGCTTCTTTCTACGTCGTTGTTCCGTCGTGCTCGCACATTCTAACATCGACTGAAAGCAACTAGCCCGCCAACGTCTTTTAACTAAGTTAACCATGACGCTGGAACGCGCGCACAGGTGAACATGAAGACATCTCGCTCCATGGGCGTCGAACGTCGCTGTCAAAATTCTAGAGTGAGGAATCGTGGAAGCCGCAAACGAATTGACCTTCATGCATCTCTCGCTTCGACACGATCGAAACGTCGAAAGCACAGCACATATCTGGTTACCGGCATCACGCGCAATCTGAAAACATCACAGATCGCTTTGAACATGAGGTCCACGTGGGCGCGCAGATCGCCCACGTCGCAGAACGCTTTCAAGACACACGAGCGGTGGCAACGCGTCCCTACGGCGTCCGCCAAGGCGTCTACTACGGCGTCCGCGATTTGCATGGCCAACGCCGCAGTAGACGCCGTGGTTGTGTCCATTCTGTATGGAGTGGCGAGCGAGGAGGACATCGATGCACCCTAGCAGCTGCCGGAGAAGAACGCCGCTCCTTCTCCCCAGACCCCCCTGCCTCGCACGCGGAAGGAGAGGGCTCGCCTCAGGGTCGCTTTCGTCACTCGCGCACGTGAGATTGAAAAGCGTTCCCCGGCTCACACTCAGACGCCTTCACTCGCAAATGCAGCCTACGCAGCGCGGGGACGGTTTTATCGCGCTTGGACTTCATACGGAACCTCACAGCGACGCGGACGGTGACGCCGACGCCGACGGCAAATATGCGCCGAGAATGTACATATGATTGATATCGCAATAAAAGAAGAAATACTAGATTTAATGCAGAAAACGGTAAACAGAGCACTGCATCAGCTTGCATTGAAGCTGGCAGGTTCAACGGAAAAATCGCATGCATAAACGCTCTTAGAGAAATGAGTTGCTGCCCTCAGGAAGACAACTCGCCATGTCGAAGCGTTGTTTCCGAGCCATTCTTCGTTCGCCCACTGCAAATCACTTCAAGCGTCCATTTTCCTGTAAACTTCTGTCTCGTTTTAATTCCTACGCGTTAGTGATGCAGTTATCCTGACTGTCCATCTCTACCGGGCTGAGGATTCATGATTTTCTAATGGAATTTTTTACTCCAGGCACTGGAGGTTTTTACAGCGCTATACTATGTATAGACAGTGACGAGAAACAACACACAGCCTCCTGACAGCTTTCATTCGCTCTTGGAAGTCATCGTTGCAGGCATTCTTTTTTGTCCCTGTCAGTGATTGATCTTGTGCATTTATGATCTCCGAACGAGTAGGCGAAAAACAAAACTTTGCTAATTTATACGCAAGCACTGCCTAATGTGGCGTTCAAAGCAAGCAGATTCTGGTAGGCATGCGCACAAGCTTCTAAATAGTGATATGACTGTTTTCACCAAACAATACAATGTACCGTATGCATACGCCTTCGCTTGTGGCTACCACTCCAATGGGAAGTTGAATGTTCGATTCCCAAAAGTATAGGCGGGAATAATCTCGCCATTGACATCTCGTGAACCACGCTACGCTTAATTTATCAAAACAAACAAGTAACCAAACGTTTCAAGGAAATGTGAACCCAGACTGAAATCTAATCCACTGGTGTCACCTTCTGGGTTCGACCCATTGCTGAAATGCCACGCTCCGCTGTGCTGGCTTGCAATTGCAAAGTCACGGCCCTTGTGGTGCCCCGAGCCCGGCCGGGCTCGGGGCACCACAAGGGTTACACACCACCGCTGTGGTGTTCGAGATACACCACCGCTGTGTATCTCGAATGCCATCTGTGACGGGTACAAAGTCCATGCTGCGCTGTGTTCTCGCGGTGTAGTTTATGGTGGGGGGGAGATGTTAGCGGTAGCATGAAGATCAATTTGGTCGCTGCTGCTGCCGCGTTTCCTCCCTGCAGCATTCTGACAGCGAGTTTCCGCACTCATCGAGTTAGATGTGTTCATGTTTGCTTGTTAGCGCCTGACACCGTGCTTGTTAAACTAGTTAGTATGCCTATGTTGACAAGTTTATGCCGGCGAAAAATATTATATCCTCACTTCGCATAGATGTCCTCTAATTTGCTATCGCAATCGATGTTTCGCTGCCCGGGCGAAAGTGCGGCTGTTTTACTTTATAGACTAATTTTATACACTGACGAATTCGCGCCACCTTCTCCCCATTGGATGCGCCGTCACGACCCCAACGACGCACGTACTGGTCCACATGTTTAGTCATCCAGATGGCTGCGACGTGACATGCGCGATGACGCACGCACTTGGTAGACAAGCGTATCTAGATAACGAGCAGTTTTTGATCATGATGGCAGTACTACAATACCGCGACTTCCACGACGTCAGGGTATGCCCCTATAAACAAGCTATGTGTTTCGCGCTTCACCATAAACCAATTACATGTGCCAAAGTTACTGTACTCACTACGAACGGCTGAGTAGACAGCAAAAAGCAAAAGCGAAAGTTGCGCAGACTATTGAAAATAATTTATGCAGGCAGCTCGAAGGGAGAAGGGCAAGTAAAATAAACTGCAGGGAAGTGCTCCACGAGCAGGTATGACAAGTCAGGCGCGCAAGCAGTGAGACGAGAAGGCAACGCCGAGAGGCGTGTTAGGTTAAGGCGGGTTAGAGCGTGCGCTTGCCATAGAGGGGCAAATTACATTCCTCGTTTGCCGACTGGAGCGTGCAGTGGCCTGGCCCGCGACTTCCGCAAATGACATCCCGGCTTGGGCGTTCGCTCGCCAGGGATAACGAAAATACAAACCGAGAATCGCGGCAAACGGCGCACCGCCCTCGTGAACGGAAGATTAAGTTGAGGCTTCATTGTCGAGCTGGGTTTCCGATTCTCCACATTCCGCAGCGCCTTTCGCACCACCTGCTCTTCACGTCGTGTCAAATACTGTTATCTAATTTCTCTCGAACTTCGAGGTGCTACTTGCGACCTTCTATCCATTTCATTTTTTGTTTCTTATGTCTGTCAGCTCAACTAATGCTGTTTCATGATGCACACGCTTAACTATATCGGCGTCGACGGTGCAGTAAAAAGATGCCGATCGAAATATTTCATTATACACTCTAATGGCTGTCACAGACTTTTGTTATGGCTTATGTTCTGCTTATGTCAGTCGTAGTAACGAACTGCTCCCGCAATTTCGAGAGTGATCTAAATTATAGGAGTAAATATTCCTCCCGGTAGAGGATATACTTTTTCTGTCTATTGCTGTTCACTCTAACATAGAGGACGTGTTTGCATCGCACTCCCGCAATCAACGTTGGCGCACTTATTTCGCGTCGAACGTTCCAACGCATATACATGAGTGGTCAACGTAAGTGTGCTGTGTTTACAATTCAACGCTGTGTTTGATAAAACGCGTCTCCACGTTGGGAGTACTCTGCGGTCTCGAATGAGATGTTGTAAAACGTTAATGACTTATTTTTACCATCTATGTCCAGCATAGTCATTTTCAAATAAACTAGGTCCTTTTTATTGGAGAACCTTTTATTTCTCTTCCTTTGCATTTTTGAGCAATATTAAATTTTCTCATTGCAGTGAGCCTCTTAAATGGAGCCGAGAATCCTGTTTTGAATCAATGTTTCTCGCTCCTACTAAAATAAAGCAGCGTTTATAGAACACATTATTTTCTCACGCGTCACAGCAGAGCACCACGTTCTTTAAGTGAGTTTGAAATGTCTCCGGTTCCCTATAACTTCTTACTTCCTATTCTTCTTGGACCGACAGTAACCAGTGATTCAAAAAAAGAACTCTGTTATTGCTGTATAATTCATGCTCCTGACGTGCCGAATATAAGTAACCATATTCGCATAAGAGTTTGATAGCGTCCGGCGTGCGTTAATTTTTAAAATTTTTCAATTTGGTCAGTTGTTCTTTACCATACTCAGGGCAGTCCTATTCTGCGCTTTCAAATTCAATCTAATATTTAGTTGAAAGCAGTAAGTGTAGCTGCCGTACTTTCTGTGCACGTTAAGAAATGCAGAAATATTGGCATATGGCTTCTCACGGACGGGATATTTAGGAATCAATACGCGTGATAATTTTTTCACAGTTATGGCTATTAGTATCCACAACATGTCAGCTCTACTACAGACAATCACGTGGGGTGCGACAGATCGCGAAGCTAAATATTAAGCAAACAAATTCATAGAAAAAATTGGGGTAACACGTCATTCGCTTCAATTCCTGACGTAGGCGATAGATGTACTACCGAACACATGAACGCTGTATAGCAAACATTTTTGGTGCCTAGGTAAAACTTGGCAACATTGTATATGCGAACAGTCGTTAGTCATTACCCTTATGGATGTGGTTTCGGTTAAGACTTTACCATCAAGGTTCTTTGCTTCAAGGGAATATTCAGGTCTAGAAACGTGGCACAAAATTATCTTTATCTTATGTCATACGCAAATGTAGCTAAAGAGCAACCCTAAGGTTAGCGGTTTTGGATTTCAGAGGGGTCAGTAAAACAATCGTCAATGAAATCTTATGAAGAACTTCATATAGAGGCATGCAATGCAAAGTGTATTATGCTGAAATATCTTTGTTGATATCTCGTTACGAGCACATTACCAGATAACAAGATAGTTCATCGGTGCGTATCTTTTCCATCAAAGAGGCTACATAAATTCTGAGAAGTGTCTACTGATGCGTAAGCATTGTTTGGCTAGGTTGCAAGTTCGTTTTTGCTTAATTATGCTTACTTGCTTTTCCTAGCTTATGCGCGTTTACCCATGGCCTATCCGTACAGTGGCGGCAGTAGGTGTTCCCTCTCGCTTGGCCTGCTCCGTCGAGGTGCGCTGATGACGTGGCATCGAAGCCACGTGAGTTGTTCGCTGGTCCGGACGACAGACACCAGCTTTTTCGCTCAAGGAACCATTTGATGTTTTCGCGACAAACAGAAAAAACTTAGACAGCCAATGAATACAGACAGGTGTACATTCAGTTCCGTCCACAAGGGACGGGCGTGAGGCATCTAAGATGGAAAGACGCTGCCAGTGGAATCCAGATGACGCATGGTCTATGCTAGCCTGTGACCCCTCTTCCCTTGAGTACCTCAAGTACGCGCTCTATTTTAGCAGAGCGGCACACATCTAATCGAAGTAGCCAGGTCAACGTCAGAACCCTCCCAACGAATTACCGTAAATCGATCCACTTCCGCAGCACTCCCATCACTTTGCCCCCGCAAGCCTCGTTTCTCTTCCGTCCATATCCCGTCTATTCGATCAGCGCTAAGAGGTTCATCTTTTTACTGACTGTCTTGTAATTGGGGCTCTGCGGACATGGGCTGCGAAAAAAGAGCGGTGATGTAGAACGCACGTAATCAAAGCAAAATTAGGTGCAAAAAAAGGAAGGCAATAAACTAGCAAAAAAAACGAAAGGGAACAAACTTTTGGCAGCGTACTTGATGTTATAGGAGGTGCTACACGTGAGTAGAAGAAATGATTCGCTGCGGCGGGTAACAACCAAGTTGCTGTCGAACCTCCGACCTGCGTCTCGCTGCAAGCTTTCCTGAGAAAACAAAGTGTAAAAACGTCTATGGCTATGAGGAAAAGCATCCTATAAATGAATCGACAAGCTCATATTACATTGTTGTTTGGTCCTACTACAGGTATCCCTGATATCACAAGTGCTCAAAGCACAGCGGATACCCTACGGTAGTACCACTCCTGCCAATACCAAAGGTGACACCACTAATACAATAGGTATTGCACACCGGTATAACTAGCAGCAATATAATCCTTAGTACCGCTACCACTGCTGCCAGCAATACCACTTGTATCACTTCTACCGCATGTTAGTACATCGCATGTGTGCCACTGTTACGAAAACCGCCCGGAGCAGAGGTATCTGCGGCACGAGACCTATCTTCAGGATCGGCATACATTTTATTACTGCCCTTCCTCTGGTACCGGCCTGCAAAAGAGTTAACTTGACTACAGTGCCCACATAGACAAAAGGACCGAAAGAACGACTAGGAATAACGCTGCTGTCGTTATTCTTTCCGTCTTTTTGTCTATGTACGCGCTGTAGTCAACCTTGCATTGGAATACCAACTAGCCCGTACTCAAACCCTGCTGCAAAAGAGGTCAGAAAAACACAATCCACGCGGAAAAATGTCGGTAACTTGCATAGACGCGCTTTGTCTACAAAAACTGTCGCATCCATATTCTAGCTCTCGTAATGGAGCAGAGTTGCAGCTATTTTGAAACTTCCTTGGCTACAATAATACTGAAAGAACAAAATAAAGTTCTGAAGCAAGGAAGAATAAAGAAGAAGAAAACTGAAGGTGGGTATGACAAGGAAAGAATTGGCAGTCGGGTGAGCTGGTAGGAGTTGGTTTCTTTGAAACGGCGTCACAGAAAAAGGCGAACACGGAATGACGGCGCTGTGTGTTCGTTGTGTCGTTCTGCGTCCCTGTTTTTCCGTGGCACTGGTTTAAAAAATCAAGTCGACAACATTGTTTGCACCTCATGAGTGACACGCTCGTGTACCGTAGTTGCGTAAACAATACATTTTATCTGTCACTAGCGCATCATCTCCCCGCACTGTGTTCAATATCGTCACGTGGGTTCGCTTTCTTTTCGCGCGCATTATTGCTGCAAAAGCGAGCAATTTACTTAGTATTGAGGGTTGTGCGGGCGAACACTTCTTTTAATGTCAAGCGACAGCCGGCAAAATGTTCGGTTGAGGGACCCATTTATTCCTCTCCGGCTAATGTATTGTCACCGACTGCAAGTGGGATTGTGTGCCTAAGCGACTCACCGAATGCGGGAAAAGTACTTCGTACAAGCCAAGGTTGATGCACTGTACGGACAAATGCACGCGTACAAACCGACGAGATGCTTCCACTGTGCTCCTCATGGACTGCGCCCCAGCCGCGGAAGGCATTTACGCTGTGTTCATTGTTGTTGTTTTTTTGATGGACTGCCCCGTATTTGTTTCCACGAAGCTGCTGCGTTGCGATGAGACTCATTTGCATAGCGTCGTGATTGCCGGCCGTTGATGCGAGGCAGAAAATTTTGATGAGGAACAAACGCTTATTGTTCTTTTTTTGTCTCATAGCAAGCTTGGAGCTGTGGAACAAAATAAATGTCAGACGCCATTTCTCATTCACGGGACTGCACTATGTAACACGCTACCCTTTTGTATAACCTTGGGCACTTTGATTTTTATTGCTTAACCGGCGCTATTTACGCTAAATTGTATTTTTGTCCACCAGAATTTGTGCGTTCGGACTATATAGGGTTATGCCAAAAGTTCATATATTAGAATGAATATCGCAGGAGGAAATGTGAGGTGGTAATTTGGAAATTGGAATATGTGGAGTAATGTAATAAGTTAAAAATCTGTTGGAGATTTTTTTCGTTAATTAGTTGATCATTAATTTCAACTTTGTGCGCAAGTAATTGCCACCTCTTCGAGCAGGCCAGCCCGTGGATCATCATTGTGTTACCTGCCTCAGGCAATTTTAAAAGCCTTTTGCAAGTGTTCGCTGAAAGACGCAATATAATAAATGTTTCAATCGAGACATTTAGTAGTCTATGAAATTTCGATTGGTAAATTAAATAAACGAAAGCTGTTGTTCTGCAACAATAGTTGTATTTTCTGTTTAAGTATGCAAAAAAGGACCATTCCTCAATATAAGTGACTCTTTAAAACATTTTATTACCCATATTCTTGCAGGTTCCTGATTGTTTACATAATGAATTTAGAATTCTCGGGTATGCATTGTTGGAAACACTAATTTTCAGTCGAGAACCTGTTCTCTCTGGGTCGGCAGTCTTTCCCGAAATTACGTTCTTGTTTTGTTATAGCAAGCATGACTGTGATCGTAAAAGTAGGAAATAATAAACTGGTGACGATGGGACAGGGTTCTTAGTAAGCAGGGTCTCCTCGCTGAAACGAAATGAAAAAATAATAATATAATTTTGTTGTAGTATAGTGTGTAATATAATATATTATACTTATACAAAAGAATAAGACAATTCAAGTGACGGTTAGTGGCCAGCGTTTATGTCATTTTGTGGACCCATCTATAAGAAATTCTTTGTAGTCAGTTTACCTGTTCGGCAAACTTTGCTTACACATTTAGAAAATGGTCACAGGCTTTGAACGTTGCATGTAAATGATTGTCTTATTCTTGGAGAGACAAATGATGACAGGGTGTCTCACATGCAAACATGCCCATCTTTCTTCCCCTTTCCGTTCCGCTATTGCAGGGTAGCAAACCGGAGGTTTTAACTCCGGTTAATCTTCCTGCCTTTCTCTCATTTGCATCTGTCTCTCTCTCTCTCTTTCTTTCCATGATTTCGGTTGAGTCCTAGCCCACCCTGGTAACTAAGTGGCTTTGACAGCGTAGTGGTGAGCCCGGGATCGAGGATAAAATCCTAGTGGTGGCAGCCGTAATCCTGTAGGGGTGAATTCCAGGAGTGATTGTGTGCTGTGCACTGAAGGCACGCACAAATGACGCCAGGCAGTCTAAATTGTTCCGCCGTACTGAACCCCTCCCCCCCTATGACTACCTGCCTTACAATAAGATAGCGGTTTGGTCGCGCCAAATCCCCAAAATATATTTAAATCTTCACGTGCCATAAAAGCCGGATGCTTGGGCAAAGGGAATTTGGCATATGAACCGAAATGCAAAGCTTGGAAGTGAGCTTCAGGCGCTCAGCATGCAAAAATGGGGACACAAATCGCCGAAAACGTTTCGCAAGTTCGAAAGAGAAGTGTGTAGATTGCATGTCAAAGCAAACTAATTTGACGGGGATGATTTACGATGGGAGAACTTACTCAACCGAATGATGCAGCAGTTCAGCTTCTACCACACAGAGCAGGTGTGACGCTTTACTAAATCCGACCGAAAGAGATTTAGGCGAGATGGGTGATATTTTGACTTGCAGCAATTACTTATTCAAGAGTCTCTAAATACTCTGAGCTCATAAGCGGCAGGGTAGCTTCAGTCGTGCCTTCATTATCCTCCACATGAGTCTTCTGTCATCCTCGCCACGCACCTCTCAAGGCGGCACTCGGACGCCATATCATGAGCGGATCATATGCTGATGCCCTTCTCTTTAAAAAAAAAATCAACTAAAGAAACACAATCTTCCGGTTACCATGAATCCATGATTTCCGGGTCAAGGCTGTTGCAATAATTGATTGGCAAGCTAGTTGGTTCACGATGAATTGAAGGAAGCACTGCCCTGATGCGCGTTAACAAGGAGTACACAGATACGGCAGTGTTAGATATCAAGCCAGCTGAATGGTTAATAACAGCTTATAGTGATTGTAAATACCCAGATTTTTGTGGGCATACAAGGATATACGCGTGTATGAACAACCATCAATAAGCGGCATGGCTATTTAGCTAATGCCGAGTACAACTTCATTGAAGCTGTTTCTTAGAGCCTAGCTAAGTAAAAAAAAAAAAAAACTTTGCAGATGTGTTCCAATCTAAGGATGTTAGTGAAAAATTTTTACAACATTGTTGATAACGGCCTAGCCCGCTAGAAGAAACAACTACGCAGATGTGTGCTAATTTAAGGAACTGATACCTGAAGGACAGCAAACCTTGAAACGTGAGTCTCCGCATACTATATATATTGCAAATGACATATATATATATATATATATATATGTATATATATATATATATATATATATATATATATATATATATATGTATAGTATGCGATGACTCACGTTTCAAGGTTCGCTGTCCTTCAGGTATCAGTTCCTTAAATTAGCACACATCTGCAAAGTTATTCTTTTACTTAGCTAGACTCTAAGAAACACCTTCAATATATATATATATATATATATATATATATATATATATATATATATATATATATATATATATATATACAGTAGCGGAGTCGGGAACGGCATTTTAGTCGATGTTAATACCGGTGATGTATTGGCGATGGCAAGTAGTCCATCATATAACCCGAATAGTCTTGCTGGTATACCAACCGAAGTTATGCGTAATCGTGCGGTAACTGATGTATTTGAACCTGGTTCAACAGTTAAACCAATGGTGATTGTTAGTGCCTTAAATAATGACATTATTGAAGCGAATAGTGTGTTAAATACTCAACCCTATGTGATTAATGGCCATGAAATAAAAGACGTAGCAAGGTATAGTGAGTTATCAATTACTAGTATTTTACAAAAATCAAGTAACGTTGTAGCGCCAGGCAAACTGCTCTGGAATATTTTACAGCCTTCCTAATAGATGCCGCAACCAAATGTATATCACAAGTAGATGTCTTGGCAAGCAAACGGCGTGTCCCGTGGTGGAACGACAACTGTAGGATCGCTCGTAAGAAACAGAGCAAAGCGTGCGGGTTGCTACGCGCCTCTCCCACAGCGGAGAATCTGTTTAACTTTAAGAAAGTGAAATCGCAAGGTAGGCGAACCCGCCGACAGGCTAGAAGAGAGAGCTGGCAGAAGTTTTTATCCGGTATCAACTCGCACACAGATGAGGCCAAAGTCTGGAACAGGGTTAATAGGATAAAAGGGCGACAAACATATTCACTTCCTTTGGAAAACACACAAGGTGAAACACTGAAAGATCAGGCCGACTCACTTGGGGAACACTTTGAGAGCGTGTCGAGTTCAAACCATTATTCGCAATCCTTTTTAAAATACAAACAAATAGAAGAAAGTAAGCCAATAATACCAAAATCCAGACAGAATGAACCTTATAACCGGCCTTTCAGTATTGCTGAGTTAAGAGCTGCCTTGAACATCTGCAAAAGCACTGCACCGGGACCAGATAGAGTCATGTATGACGTGATCAGAAACTTACATACTGACACGAAGCTTACGCTACTCATAAAAGATATGTGGTGAATTTTATAGGACATCAAAACTTACACGACACGCAGACAATCTGAAAATCACGAGATATTGTAAACAGACAAGGTGCTGCCTTGAAAGTAACGTTCTTTCAATCAAAGAAAGAACAGTTACATAGCTGTCACAAAGCAAAAACGTCTAAAGAACAGAACTGGGCCTGTGATCTCGAAACAAGAAACGATAAACGCAAAATATGGCAACGGTGCACCTTAACAAAATATAAAATACAATAAATATAACTATATATAGTAATGTAATAAAATAAATCATAGGAAAACAAGGCCCTGAACGTGCTCCTGCGCAGCAGCATGACAAGCATAGACCAGTGCACGTCCGGTCATGTTTTAAAATTTCTTTTCGTCTCACCCACGCTGTAGACTAACCATGCGATAAAAATTGCCCCCACCTAAGCTTCCATCAGACGTCAAACTTACCTTCTGCAGAGATGTGCGGGAATTTGTATGCTGGCGTGTGTGCATGCTTTTCCAGAGTATTTTCACCACACCACTGTTGCACAGCATTGCTTAACAGTACTAACGTTTGGCTAAAGGAATTATCAGTTATGCTGACAGCGTCCGACATGCAGCGCGCCATAACCCCAAAAACCAGGCACTGCGGGAAACGCGTAATCCCAGTCCAGCCACTAAGGAAGTTCACCGAAAGCAAAAGTGATCGATCGAAGTGCCCTCAATCGGGATGCGTATTCTGCTATTCGGCGCGCTTTCGCATTTTGCTGCTTATCCTGTGAATACAGGCGTGCGAGCAAATGAAAGTAGGCGGCTGCATCACCTATAGCAAAAACACGAACGCGCTTTCAGATGGAATAAAGAGAGAGGAGACGTGTATTTATGACTCCTCCATAAGACTCATATGTGAGACGAGATCGATATCCCGGTTGCTTCTTTCCCTGAGTCTGATGTTTTATGTTGTGCGCCATACACCGAAAGCTCTTTGATACAGTGCCGATGAAAGCGCTCTTTCGGAATGCTGTATCGCTGCGCGACAGATGGTCTCAATGGCCCGCGTGCTGGAATCCGATATGAAAAGCGGAAGTGTGATAGTTATATTTTGCTGCTTCGGTCGAAGGCACACAAACAACTTGCTGTTAAAAAGGGTTGCCTCAGCAAAATGTTTTCAGTGTGATGCGTCAGGTCGATACGCTTGTGAATGCTGTGAGCATCCATGCCATTGTGAGTGCTGGAAATGCTAGTGGAACCCCGAGTAAAAGTACATTTACTGCAAAAGAAGTAAATGAGCTTGCTCATGAGTAAAAGCCCTCTCGTATTGGGTACTGCTATTTTTTTTTTGTAAAGAACAGCTCGGTCATTGAGCTGCACACGACATCGTGCGCGTGCGCTAAAGTATTGCGGGTTCCGTAAGCTTACACACAAGCAAAGGTGCGATCACTCTCGCGCACTAAGTGGCGCGCAAAGCTCCTTACAAATCAGCCAGCACAAACGAGTTTCTTTTAGGCATTTGGAATATGTTCGGTAGTATCTAGAAACAGAATTTAGTGAATCAAGTGTCCTAAAGGCAAAAGATATGAGTTTACTGCTGAAGATTTCTGTGGAAAAAAATGATTAGTAGAGTAATATATTAAATACAGTACATATTGAGCAGTAACTAAAAAAAACTTACCATTTATTCCGTTCAGCATCCAGTGTTGCACAATTCATTTGCAAGGACTTTATTCTACTCTGAAGCGTTTTGCATT
Source organism: Dermacentor variabilis (assembly GCF_050947875.1). Classification (NCBI taxonomy): domain Eukaryota; kingdom Metazoa; phylum Arthropoda; class Arachnida; order Ixodida; family Ixodidae; genus Dermacentor; species Dermacentor variabilis. The sequence continues at coordinate 131,890,982 of NC_134574.1, forward strand.
GTACAAGCTCCCAATTTAATTAGGCCCCACTGGAGAGAACTACAGTGGGTGAATAAAAAGCACAGCAAAAGGTTCCACTATACGCCGAAAGTAAAGAATGATAAAAAAATGTAGCAGCTTCGCCCGAAAGGGGAAGCATCAATCGCCATATCAAATTACTGTTCGGTTAGCTATACGAAGTAAGCATGGTAGTTTTCTTAGTTTCATAGGCCGTATAAACTTCTAAGCACAGACATACTAACCAAATTACCAAACATGAGGTCACTCGCGCACACGGAAACTTGAACACTCGATGACAGCGTAAACTCGCTGTCAAAGTGCAGGAGTGAGGAAACGTGGCAGCAGCAGCGAGCGAGTGGAGCTTCGCGCTGCGTCTCGCATCAATGCGAGCTAAGCCGCGGAAACGCAGCGCGCTGCTGACTCTGTACCCATCGGAGATGGCTTTCACTATACAGCGGCCTGGGGGGGGGGGGCGCAAACGGCCGCCCGGGCCTCCCGGGACGTCCGGAGTAGAACGTGCCCCCCGATACCTACCCTCACCCCGGGTAGGTATGGTAGGTATACGTAAAAGCTACAGCTCGTCAGCATGCACTAAATTTCTTCTTTCCAAATACTGTCCACGCAGAAACGGCAGCCAATCTCACCTGATAGCTCAACTGCGTGAATCTCCAACTGTTCTCACTTCCTCATCTTCTTTCTCAGAGTTGTCGGGATCTCCCCGCACGCGCCTTATCACGATTTTGAGAGAGGTCAACTACACTGCACATAAAACATCCTCTCAAAAGCCCTCTCGAGGGCTCGCTTAGCGTCGCCTTATTCTGTTCCGAAACTCGGTCACCATGACGCTTCCGTGAAATAGGCATGCACCTAGGAGCCCATTTGCTACACAGACAGTGCTCCTTTCGCACCTGGAGCTGAGAGATAGGTGATGAATAACCCAAGACGCACTGTGTGTGAGTGCTCCCTCGTGGTCCTCTTGTAAATGTTGAGGTAGTCTAGTTCACCGCGATGTGATCAGTAACTGATTCGCGCCCCCTAATATAATCAACGAGGGCCTCTTTTCTGACACTACTGAAATCAACGACAGCCACATAAAATTACGTTATCGTCAGAGAAGAAAACGGCTAACACAGAGTGCTGTGGCGTGCCAGGGTTTGGTGTTAAACCTCCGATAGTTCCTTATCTATTGGCGCAAGCCGTGCGCTCTTATAAGAAGCGCTTTTTTTAGCTTTTTATGATAATTTGTAGGGCATTTCAACAAGGAGTTTTGGCTGCACCACCTCATAATGAGAGACCAACATTTCATTGTGATGAGTGCTCTGGCACACGCAATTGGCACACACACATAACAACATACATAAATGACGCAGTAACTCACTTTGTGGAAACTAATCTGGGAGTAATATATTTTTTGAGTTAGGAAGTATATAAAAATACCACGCGATATGCATTGCCCTGCAAGCGTTATTGAATAAATGCATCAAATCGAGGACGTCTGAAGTGATCGAATTATGTGCGTGGTCGCGGAACAAGTACTTAATTCCAATGTCGTAGCGCCCCAAATGATAGTTATACCTTACCTGTTTTATGCCATTTGGAATATTGTTCTTTGATCTGGCACATTTTTTGGCCAACAGTAAAATAGAAGGGGGTTTCAATTTGGCGAACTCAAACTGTACGATTGAAGTTACGAGCTAAACACCTGCTCTAATTATTTCTCGCCTCAGCATCCTCTTGTGGGCATTTCTTTGTAGACAATATCTATTATCGCGAATGTGCTTTGCCATCACAGTGCGTTACAGGTAATGCTTGTTTTCCCTGACGAGGAATATCGACCAATAGATGTAATTTACCATGAGAAATAGTCAGGTCACACGCAATCAAACATTTTGTGCCTTGCCCACTACATATGACAGGTGCCTAGTTCTAAAGCACAGATACTTCTGTAATCTGCTGCTCCCTTTTCTTTTGTTTTCTTTGGTTCCAGTATAAATCTCAATGTATTGATGTGTTCATTTCGCACAGTTTCTTAGGGCTTTTACGGTACATAAATAGAAATCGAATGAACAATGAGTGAAGAAATATTGTGGTGGTCTAGCCCGAAGGGCGTAGGAGTGATAGCGATCGCAAGATTTAGCGAATCGACTGAACTCATGCAACGTTGCTCTAGCCAAACGCAGGCGCCATACGTTGACGTGACGAAGCACTCCAAGCGATTGTGGCTGCGTAGCTAAGCACTGCCCTGACACCTTGCAGGCTGGCGTGAGAGGAGGAGCACCGCTAGCGGCGTTGGAGACATTATCGCCCTTCAACGGTACACGGGTACGAGGCCGAGGGGAGACCTCCGGCTTAAGTGAGTGCCCAATGAAATTTCACGTGACATTATCTTGACGTTTAGTGTCCATTTCACTAAAACCAGTGCGTACACACAGCGGCTCTGGAGGAGCGGTGGCGCGAATATGTTGTCCGTGCGCACAATGCTCACGCCAACAGCGGAAGGCCGAGCCCTGTACCTCAACGAACCGATTGGGCGGAGTGATGAGGGTGCGTTTACTTCGCCTATTGTTTTTGTTTACTTATTTATTATTATTATTTCTTGAGCCAAACACGCGCCGCTCGCTTCAGCCAAACGCATCCACTAGTGCTCGGCGCGCGAACCTCGCAAGCTTGCGTTGTCCGTTGCGAAACAGCACAACGGCGGCAGTGAGTCTGGACTGTTTGTATGATTATCTCGATAATAACGTGTAAACGTACAGGTAACGTATAAAAAAAGAATGTATGGTAAAAAGGAAAGGTAATTTTTCTCTTGTGTGCGCTTGCTCCATATTCACAAGGACTTGTTCAACAACCTAGTGCAGTTGCGTAAATAAGTTGGTACCGCCCCTTGGGGCACCTGGCGGGCCTGGGGAGATATCGACATTTCAGATCAATATATTAAATTGGGTCGCTTTAGTTTACGCATTTTTATGCGACCTATAGCCAATATTCTTAAGCTACAATGCTCGAATGGATATAAGCAAGTGCATCTTTGGTTGCGAGAATTGTGAACCGCACTGCCATGGATGAAATATTCTTAAGCGTTACTGCAAAATATTTTATATCTTATTGTTTTCCGACGTGGTACTGGTAGAAGGAAAGTCTTTACACTCTAAGCACTTTTATACCTTTATGGGTGTGTATACGGTGTTGGTATCTCGCAACGCTAACACCCTCACGTTTAACGGGTAACATCAAATCGCTGGTGGGAACCAATGATGGCATTTGGTTTGCCGACTTCTTCCTGCATATAAAAATGATGACAGCTCTTATAGACGACATAAAAAGTGTAATAAAAAAGTTTCATATATATCCTTGTGAAATTCTCCTGTCGGATATTTATGCGGGGCCAAGGCTGTGAGAATGGTTACATAGTTTTAAACTACGTCTTTGATCATCGCAGGTCTAGTTAGAGCTCCATTGTCACCTCTGTAAATTTTGTAAGGCCCTAACGGTAGGGTTTTACCCGTGTGACAAGAAAGCACCCTTAAGGGCGTAAACATTTTTACAATGTACGTCACAATACTGTCCGTGCACATATTTCCATTAGTACTTAGCAGTTGGAATTAAATAAATATTATCTCTAAATATACACTTGAGGTAATACGCTTATGGCTGCCCACGATTTATCTTACTTTTTGAGAGATTTCATGAGACAGTGCCGCCACTACAGACGCCATCGAGAAATTATGATGGACGCTGTAGCAAAAGTGGTCTCCTTTGAACACTTTATTTTACTTGCCTGTAAAGCGTGCTTTGTCTGTAATACAATGTTGTTATGCAACGAAGCAGTTGCATCTGCTGATGCACGGATTTTGTCGGCAGACGTAGTAATTAGGGCCGGTCACATTGGGCCTGCCTTGACACTGATGCCCACAAGACGCTGACGCCAATTGTTGGCCATCTAGACCGTAGGCTGCATCGGTGAGAGGCATTCTGGCATACTGGACCAACAGCGCCACCGAGACGACCCACGAAAGCATGTAGTCGTAACGTGACACTATTTTGGGACGCCAACAAAGCAGTCTGCGGTTGGTCGTTCGGCCTGCCTTGGTGAAATAGGTCGCCAAGCGAAAGCGTCATACCCATAACTTGATCGCCACAGCCACTGCGCTTGTATACAGATATGTACTCGCGCTCAAAGTGAGTAGAAATCTGCTCGCAAAGCTGACATTCAATACAACCATCTCTTGATCCGTCCAGATCGATCTAGAGCTGGTGTCACTCTCGTTCGGCGCAGGTTACAGCTCGCACCGCCGGCGAGTTTGTGCGCCCAATACGAACACGCTTGCCGTAAAGGCCCGGTCTTGCTAGGCGGACAGGACGCCAATTTTGGTCTGCCGAGTTCAGTCCAGCTCAATTTATCTGTTGTGTAGAGCGCTTGAACGATGTACGCGGCAAAGCCTGCTGGCTTCGAATAGTGCGCAGGAAAGCATGTAAAGTTTAAATACATTTAAACCCTTAAGGGTTTAACTATATTTACTTGATAAACTTATACAGAAATGAGTGGCTTCGGAACGAAAATATGTGTATACGGAAAGCTCAGAAAAGAAAGAGCGAAACTAACATCAGAAGGAGAACATAGCTGAGGGCAACCGAGAGAACAAAATAAAGCGATAGCTAAATTGTTGCAATAGGCAAGTCATAAACCAAGGCACATGTGATGAAATAACAGGCTAACATGCAGCTACGACAAATTTACCGACAGGAAGATTTAAACTCAGAGCAGGTTTCACATTGATTAATGCTCGTGGGGAGCCTATTCCAAAGAGCTGAAGTGTGCGGGAAAAATTAATTGCGAAAAACTTCAGTGCGACAGCGCATTTGCGAACTTTATAATCATGATCACATCGTTTAGAGACATAGTGGGGAGGCACAATGTAGAGATATTCGTCTATTCCGGTGACAGCAGAGTATATCTGAAAAAAAAATAGTTGCAGTTTTGCAGTAATTCGACGATGGCGCTAATGATATCCCGCCCAGATTTTTTTATTGACTTATACACTGCTGCGGAAGTCATAACTGCCAAAAACAAACCTGGCAACATGGTTTTGATTTCGATCGAGGTTATCAACAAGGTACGAGGTCCCACGCAGCACAAACGTATTCAAGAATCATTCGGTCGCACCGCTGACTACAACGCCGGATTTTCGCGTAATGGGGCGCGTAATGCTTTCGGATTACAAATGTGAATAGCGTGGGGGAATCGGCGTCAAAAAATTCCGCTTTAGCTAGGTACGCGCAAGTATAGGAATGTTGTGCAGCTGCAGTTTCACAACAAAGTTCACGATTCCGCTCTCGCTGAAGTGCTACCGACACGGCCATCGGCGGACTGTCTGTGGGGCGTCGGCACAGATGTGATGGGCGAGCCAACACTACGAAGACAGCTGTCGCTGAAAGTCGGCAGAATCCACGTCCTGTCAGCTTAGTGTGGATGGGTCTTTAGGAAAGCAGACGGGGATCCCCGTGGATATAGCCATAGCCCGTACGCCTGTTTCCAGCGGGTCGGTGTGTTCGGTGCATGGGCAAAAAGCCGGAAAGGATTCGCGTTAGCGAAAAGAAAGAGGGAGGACAGAAGCTTAGTTTTAGCGAGCGTTAGGTGCTGCTTCCATGCGTAGTTTCGGTCAACAAGGTTGGTATTAATGCGTTCGCACAGTCGTCGGGCTTCGGTCAACGCTGTATTCGGAGCGGTAGGGTACATTGGGGCGACCCGAGTGCATAGGAGGAGTAATGTAGAAGGAGAGCTAGACGACGCGTGACAGAAGAGGAGAACGGGGGGATCAACAGGCTACGATAACGATTTTATAGAATCCTTATGTTGTTCCTCACAGCAAGTTGGGTGAGTTGGGCGTTTCGTTCGTTCCTCGTCGGTGTCGCACTGCACGTGTACGTAAACAATGCTGAGTCATACTTGCCTCAACAGTGTGGCGTGGGTCATGCGATATATTATATATATATATATATATATATATATATATATATATATATATATATATATATATATATATATATATATATATATATATATATATATATATATATATATATATGTATAAATATGTAGAACCTTCTTTATTCATAAGTTTGGTGCATTGAGTGCGTCGGTTGTGCTACTGTCTTTGTGGTGTGCTGCAGCCATTCTAGAGAATGAGCATATAGTGTTTAAGTATCACATGGAACTGGTACAGAGGGCAGGCGATAGAAAGCCAGAATCACGAAATCAACAACACATATAGAGCAGATAGCAAGGAGATGGTGAGGTTAGGATGAGGATCAGATTTTTTTTAAGGCTGTCAGCACAGATTGGCTGGCCAAGGAGAGCAGTATACATATCTTGCTTAATACTAGCAGATACTATGTTATCCGGCGTATAAGAAATGCTTAAATGCGAGTGATGACGTTGTGGAGCCTAAAGTGTATGGCACTAATGGAGAATTTCTGGCTGTCAGAACTCTCCTGCCAGAAAGACTAATGTGCAGTTGGTGATTACGGTTCTTGTTGTCCCAGTCTGCGGGGAAGTGCCTCTATATAGGGCATGTATTATTGCGTCTTCTAGCTCTCCTGAAAGGATAAAATTTGCAACGAACATTCCCTTACGACGTCGTTTACTTTCTCTCTAATCTTACTGCATAAAGTTTAGGTTCCTCCCCTTCCACACCTTCACTTTCACCCAAACCGAGTTCACTCTAATGTGATAGGTTTATCGCGTTTTCATGAAGACGAACAATTTTCGACGCAGGTATTTTTATCATGGAGGTAGTTTTTAACTGCCACTTACCTTTACAGCTTATCATAAATTTTGCCTCCTGTGCTACCGCTCTGGTAATGAGATCTCATTACGCGCACTTCAATTATTCTGGTCGGTACCTTTCTCAATAAAGGAACAGAGTGTGGTTATGTAGTTTCACTGCCACTACGTATATTTTTACCTTGCTGTGTTCGTTGCAGCACTGCATCACAGGGCTCGTTCAACCACTCTATAAAGGTGTTCCAGAATGAAGGCAGCAATCATCTGCCACAATTATAGTCCCATCGTGCGCATAAGATTGGTTACTTATTAAAATTATCAAAACACAACTTACTGGAAAGACACTGTAACAATTTTATCTTACGCCGCTGTTCAGTACAACGAGAATACTATTGTGGTATTTGTGTAAAGTCTCTTAGGCGACAGGTGGGCAACAGAAATGATTGCTCATTTTTGCAGCAAAGGCAACTGGGTCATCGACAAAACCCTGTCGTTTTCGACATACTCGCGGCAAGGGTCAGTTGATTTGCCATCCGTGGCCTAAATAATAAACTAGAACAGGTTGACGCTCGGTGGCTTTTAAAATCTATCGCCTGCGCAATTTCTTTACGCTACCATGTTTTACCATCATTTTTATTTTCTTCTTCTTCATCGTCACCAATGTCAAGCACGCGAAACTTCTTCCTGGTAAACAGAAACAGCCACAAGGTCGGGCAGCTCAAACCGTTCTGAAAAAAAAAAGGCGCAGGGAGCTTCCTTTGTTGAAGGGTCGTACGTCACAGTTATGGCCATTTCTAAGGCTCACGCCGCGAGGGAAAACACCAGGTGGCGGGGCCGACTGTGATGTGACGCTTACACCGAGTAAAACAGTAAAAACCTGAAGAAATGCCACTGCGCGAACAATGTGCAAAAAGGTCGCGAAGACGTGCTTCCGTTTCTACCCTACTGCACTGTGTCGCCCTTACTGTGGCCCATATATGACAACGCAGCCATCATCCCCGTCTGTCCCGACAATGGGGGCTGTAAACACGAGTTATGGCTATTACCCTCGTGACACTTCTAAGTGCGGATAGGCATATACCGCATCATGGCGCGTTTAGACCGCGCGTAGGTGAAAAGAAATTACGGGGTTTTACGTGCCGAAAGGGCGATCTCATTACGAGCCCCGCCGTAGTTGGGGAACTCCGGATATTTGGACCATCCCGGGTTCTTTGAGTAGCGCCTAAATATAAATGCACGGATGTTCAAAATTACTATTTAATTTTTTTATTTAAATAAAGCATTAATTAATTCATTACCATAACCTTAGTGCATAAATCATTATAGAGGGGAGTGGATTACACTTGAAAAAGAATGCATGTATACAGTAAAACAAGAAAATTAGCGACTGGAATAAATTCTGTTTGTAAAGTGTTGGCTAAAGAAATCTTGAACAAGAGGGGATCTGGGATGGAGGTTACATGTGCAAAAAGGCGATTGTACTCTTCTGATCGCCGTGGTAAGAGTGACTGATCTGATCGCCGTGGTAAAAGTGTTGCAGAAAGAAATTTGAAGTTTTTGTCCGTTATCTCAGTGAGATAAAACGTCCTGATAAGGCGACATAAACCTCTTTACGGAGTTGAGAATGATGAAATGTGGCGTAAAAAATGCTCAAACGAAATAACTTATGACGGGATGCAGCGGATGATAGGTCAAAACTTGATTTCACGGGACATGTGTTATCTCTTCTGCTGTAACTAGAAATAACGAAACGCCCAGAGGTATCGTGAATCATTCCTAGTAATATAATTATGTTTTGGTGGCTTGGATCCCAGATGGAGGCAGCCTATTCTAGTTTCGAGCGAATGAGCGCTTTCTAGACGACTAATTCTATAGAAGGTGCTTGCGTGCAGTTAGGACGGCGGCACCGCAAAATTCGATTAGCGGCGCTAATTATGTACGATATGTGGCGGGCCGAAAAGAGATTTGGTGTGTTTGCAGTTCTGTGGTTTATTTTTGTCATCGCCGCACAATCTTCCTATTTCTAATACTTCAAGCAGGAAGTTTATTTATTTATTTATTTATTTGATACTGTCAACCCCGTTGTTGGGGTCATTACAGGGAGGGTGATGTGTCAAGAATACATGATACATAATTTTCTTTCTATGTAACATACAAATGCACTGGCGCTCTTGGAAGTTAACAAAAGCAAATAACAGTAGTTATACAAAGAAAAGTCAACGAAAGTGCTCGCAGCAACAATTTAGTATACATTCTCGTAAAAGAAAGTATCCAACGCATTTTCAAATTCGGCAGAGCCCTCGTTGCTCACAACTGCATCAGGCAATCTGTTCCACATTTCAATTGTGTCAGGAAAAAAGGAGAAACGAAAAGCATCAGTACGTGTTAAATAAGGTTGAATAGCTCTGCTATTGTTTAGACGATCGCATCTCCGTCCTGGGGGTTGTAGATATAGATCCTTGTTTATTTTCGTTCGCCCACTCATGATTTTAAAAAGAAACTTTAGCCTATGCTTACTTCTGCGTTCCTCCAGAGGCTCTAGTTCACACGATTTTAACAAGGCTGTAACAGACTCCATGCGTCGGTATTTACCGCATATGAAACGGACTGCCAATCTTTGTATTCTTTCTATTTTTGCTTTCAGGACTTTCTGATGAAGTTTCAGGGTAATTACTATTCTTTTTTCTTCTTCTTCGCAGTCGACATTCAAGAGTTTTACAACTGACTGCTGTCATCCACGCGGCCTAAGCGAACAATGCCAAGACGGCCTTCGAAAGCCCAAGGGGGGAGGGGCTTTCTAATTAAGAGCTGCAGTTTATATTTGAAACTACAGTAGGGGTGTTGCCGCGTCGTAAGTTGGGGTATGTGAGAGCGTTTCGCAAGAGCCCATTCGACCCGTAGCATCTAAGAACCGAGAAGACCACGTTTGTGGTGCTGTAAATTAACCACAAACGACATCCGCGAATTGCATGTGAACAGTTTGAGAGGAAGCGCCTCCGTGTTTATATGAAAGTACGCTTTGCACCATCTGGCTAAGCCTCTATAGGGAACTGTAAGTGTGAGTTACGTTCGTTAGTCTCTTTACTCTCGCTTGGGTATGCGATTGCTGTATGTCTAAATAGCCTTGTGTATTGTTCTTTCTTCCCTGAAATGCATTTTCAGCTACCGCACGTATTTGATGGCCTTCGTGTGTTTGTCGTATTCCTTTCCCTCTGCGAATTCTTTGCGCCCATTTCCGGGGTGCAACTTCTCCTAGGTGGAAAAAAAAGGTGTTGCCATAAGAGGGCGTGCTTTAAGCACCTTCCTTTGTTCCTCCCGTTGCTGCAATAGCCATAGAGTTTGTGTTTCGGAATTTTCAGAACCCGAATCTCCAATTCCTGTGCAACAAACTCTACCGTCTGGTGCGCACACTCTTCCTTAATTTTTCGAGACCACTTATTATCACCATCTCTAACCTATGATAACGACTACACAGTTTGAGAAAATCGAGCACGTGTGAACCCACCTTATATGTGAGTTAATATGGTGGTCAAGGCCTTAGCTATTTCATCAAAGGCCCCAAGTAGTCTTTCTTTCATCCTTTACTTAAAGCACAACAAACGAGCTCGACACATCAAGCAATACCAGACAGGATGAGCGCTACTTTAAACTAATGTTTTAAGCTCTGAGTAATAGTTGAACTCAGCTCTGACTCAGGCTTTTATCATGGGGGCACTGATAAAGTTGTATTTGAAGCGAAAAACGACTTATCGAGATATGCTACCTAACCTCTGTGAATGTTTGTCGATGGCTGGCTGACACACGCGGAACACTGTAGTCTTTCTTTCGTTGTGCTATGGAGGTATTAGGTATGCTATTACAATTTATATACATACCTTCCGACACTCCAAAACTTTTCGTAAAGTTTACCAGTCCGGGCCTGTGTTAGGATTCTGGAGTTGTTGTGTTAAGTTTTAGAAAAATTAATTTTATTTGCGTAAGTGTATCCTTCATACCTTCCTGCTGCGACTGTTCTGTTGGTGAAATAATGCAAACGAGATACTGTCTTCGAGTAAGTTTACACAGAAAAGTTCTTCAAGCAGCTGAATGTGGGAACAGCTAAGGAGCTGAAAAAAAAATACTGTTTGTTGCTTGTCAGTATTTGTTCTCCCGTATTTCTTGAGGCTCGGTAGGCTGGGGCGCAATTTAAATCATTGTTGCTAATGTGCCCGTATATTCCTGAAAAAAACTTGCTTTCAGCTCAAGCTTTAAAAGATGGGAGCTATCTCGTAAATCAATAATGGCATCGAGCTTTGACATCGGAGAAGTTATTAGGTCGGTTTGGTAGTTGCGAGCCCTGTAACCAGCACATAGGCGGAATGTTCCATCTTCTCGTTATTAGTATAGGTGCAGTAGAAAAAAGGAACTACGAATATAGGTGAAGTCAATAGTCATATGGGCAGCCGAATGATGTATGTGCAACAATCACTGCCGTGCTTTCTAAAACCACGCTTTCTTTTCTATTTACATTTTATAGGGCGCTTTTGTTATAATTGACGTTGTCATTGTTTTATGTATACGTGCGTGTACATAGGTCTTCGTTGTTGGAGATTCCCTTCCGATGCCAACAAGCTCGGTATAGACTTTCATAGACCTCTTCTTCATAGCGAAATATTTGTGACATGCTTGGAATTGCTTTGTAGGTCCCGAGTCTTGCGTTTTCCTTAGCTAACACCTCGTCGTGCCAGCAAAGGTTAAGCTAGGGCTTTTTTATATCATCTTGCCGGGACAACAAAAAGTTGTAGCTGGCATCAGGTTTCACTAACAGCTCTTGCTGCGAACACAGAAGCCACTGAGCTACCGTGTCGGGTAGCAGTACAATACAAATGAGAACGAAATAAACATCCGAAATACAACTTTACTAACGTTTCGGCAGCTGGTCCTCTCTGCCGTATGCAGGTCGAACTTGGCGTGACGTATACCACGTTGGACTCAGGCGTTTAGGCCCGCATAGTCATTTGGGTTTGCATCGATGTCCAGTGGTCTCGGGCTTGCTCTCGCCTAACCTAACCTAACCTAACATAGCATAACCTAGCTTAAGCTAACCTAACCCAACCTAATCTAACATAACCTAATAAACCTGAAGGCTCATGAAGAGAACCCCAGTCAACACGTGAATAGAACAGGTAGGCACTGGGTAAGTGTGCTGGCAACAGAAAGAGAGGATGTTTGTTTTTTTCACGTTCTTCAATTTCTCAATTTACACATGTCGAGCCGTAGCGCAAAACAAGTTACCATTCATTATTAACATAATTAGGTCGTATATAATCTCACCTATGTTTTAGAGAACATGCTGCGAGGCAGATGTTTCCATTGTTTTCGTTTGAGAGAGGGCTACATAACATAAGCTATTCCAACGAAACAAGCGCTCCGGAAATGCGCGAGCGGGATGACGTGTCACTTAAAGAGATATTTTTTTAAATCTTACAATCAGGAAGTAAATCACATTGACATCTCCAGTAGTAGTCGTTCGTATCGCACCTTACGCAGCTCAGTATCTGACTTTCCTAAGCATAGCAGTGCTATCTCAACATTAGCATCACTGCAGTATACTCATGACGATTCTTAGTACGCAGCTACACAGTAAGAATTTCCAATGAGAAACTTGTTTGATATGTCTGATGTGTCCCACAAGAAACAGGACGTGCCACACGTCGCAATTAGCAGAAGCTCCCTTACCGCAGGATCAAACTGTCGAATCCGAAATATTCCTATCCCCGCAGCTTTCTCTTTTGAAGGCACGTTGTTCTACAAGAGCCCTAGCATACCTTCCGCACGTCTCTTGCGCTGATTATTCGTGTATTCCCGCATACGCGCTGCAGCGGGCACGAAAAAGTCATCACCCAATGCAGCCTATGAAAGCGTAAGGGAAATAATTACGTCTAACTGCAATTGTATAAGCAAAGGCGTGTAATTTTGCTCCCAGCCGAAAATTTCTAGGAAATCCAAGCTAATCGTAATTTCAAGACTTCTTCATAGTTGTGCATCTACATTTTCAAAAATTATTTGCCTGATACATTCCTTTGACTTATTGCCTGCTGACATTGTCATGTTTGTTACCAAAGTAGAGTCGTTTGGATCCGAAGATTTTTATCAAATCAACGAAGAGACGCATTCCTATCGATGAATTGCATATTCTATACCCTCAACTTTAATAAGCGAGAATTTGATTGCGCAATACGCTCTGTGACCTACTTTTTTGGGTGCGCATTTCGAAGGAGGGTGCTGTAGGACGGCCATTGCAGCATGTGGGCCTCACATGGACCAGCGCCCAGCCGGTGCGGTGACGGCCTACAAAAACGAACGGCCAGCCCGCTTTAATGAAGGCCCGTCCGTCTTGGTTACGACCCGTCCAAACGGTTTTCGCTATGCAACAGCTTGCGCCAATAATGCCAGTGTAAGTGCTTATGAGCGACGGGAAAATATGCGAAAGAAAGAAACACATTTGTTACATACGCAATTCGAGTGAGGCGGCATATTCGGCTGTGCTTGTCCGTACAGCAGCGCCGAAACAAGTAGCAGTTAGCCCAGTCTGTGTACGCATGCGCCAGTCTAGTCTCGACAATTTTGCTTAGAAAAGGGGTTTATCCATGCATCTCCTTCACACGTTGTCGCGTTTTTGCGAGGAATAATATTTATTTTGTGTACCTGGATGTGCGTGCGTTTGGGTGTGTTTTTTCAGCAACAAAGATATATTGGCGCAATAGTTACTTTGCTTGCAATAAGTACAATTGAGAATGACGCTCAAAAAAGAATACTGCATCCGTGTTTCCATTATCTGGTGTTATTATTTTTGTTGTTATTGTTGGTGTTAGATTTCATTAGCTGATTTCCCATTTATTATTGTCTAGCGTAAATAGTGTCGGAGGATATCTAACATCAATTTGTATTTACTTCAAACTTACAATTGTAAACAATTGGCCCTCTCCTTTTCCTGGCTCCACGTGTTATGTTTTTTCACTTATAATTGAGCATCTTCACCTATATTTCTTCACGCTGAGAGCATGGGCCAGGGTTCGGGAGCCTTGACGACCTAGTCAGCAAGTGACGGTTTAGTGAGAAAATATATGCTTTTAAATATACCTGCCTGAAGAGGATTGCGGCTCATTTCATGTTTCACGACCATCCTAATGACTTAGAACGGCGCTGGCGAAGACTGGCAGGGCTAAGGTACACATAAATGGGCAATAATGCCACAGAAATTATGCAAAGTGCATGTCTTTCCCTAGCCTGTGTTGCTAAAGAACCGCACCTGTCATGCGAATCTTCCAAAAGCAGAAAGTGGTCTCTCTTTCCATTTTTATTTATATTGTGTAGAAACAGACGCTGTCATCGCAAGAAAACAAATATTCCAATTGGATTCTTTCGCAACTACACTCAAAGGGAAGTTATTAATTTCCCCCGCTTGTTTGTCTCGCATGCACTGTCGGCTTCATGTGGCTCTTACCAGACCAAAAATTCGCCTCCCGATAAACCCATCCTTCTCGGTTCAGGGGCTACAATCACAAGTTATCGCCCATGCTACAAACATTCTCCTGCGCCTTCTAAGCCAGGCTCGTGCGTGTACAGGAAATCGCCTGGAACTAAGAAAACCACAGAACAGATGAATAAATAAGCGCTGCCGACGAGGTTCTGTGGCGACTCAGCGGAGGCGAGCCTACCGAGCACAGATTGGAAAGTTGTTGCGAGGCCAGGTAAAGCAGGCGCTCTGAAGCAGTGAGCGGCGGAGGCGACGGTGTGCGAAAAATAAAGCGCCTTCGGTGCCGTGCGCTCCGCCGGGCGCCAAATTGCGTTCCTCGTTTAGTGAACCGAGCGCACACCGTCGGTGGCACCTGACTTGTGCGGAAGACGCTTCTCCTCTCGTTTCCTCGGTTACCCAACTGCAAGGAACAGCGTAGATTTGAAGCGTGAACAAAGTCTTGGCTGCGCGAGAGGTCACGAAATTAGGTTAGCGCCGGCTTGAGAGTAAAGGTTCGTAGTTTAATGCCACCTAACCTTGCGTTTCTCCGCGCCTTGCGAAACTGCCACTTAATTTCTCGTGGTATCTCGGCACTTCCCGAATAAGTTGAGTTTGTTATTTGGAATGAAGTTTTCCAATCAAAGCAGTGCCGTAGACCATTACGACAGAACCCATGTCCCTGCGATGACTGTCGACGGTAATACGATTAAAATTCATACACTTTCATTAGCATTCATACATACATACACTTTTGAAGGCATCAGCTGACTTTGGTAAGGAACTCGCTTGTCAAGGTAACTCCGGAGCACGATATCATGACGACGACATTATGACAACAATGAAGTGACGAAGAAATGGCGTCAATGGAACATCTAAGGCGGTAGGACGGGATCTGCATTAAAACAGTGAGATGCCAATTCTGAAATTATGACGACGGTATATTGACAGCGCGAGAACGACGGCATGAGTACAATGGGGTG